>NC_142438.1:89116590-89419621 GCF_059453495.1 Arachis ipaensis
AGATACTGGAAAGGAAGAGGATGAATCCATCATCCTAGGAAGACCTTTCCTGGCCACAGCAAGAGCTGTGATTGATGTTGACAGAGGTGAAATAGTCCTTCAATGGAATGAGGACTCCCTTATGTTTAAAACTCAAGGATCTCCCTCTGCAACCATGGAGAGGAAGCAGAAAAAGCTTCTCTCAAAGCAGAGTCAACCAGAGCCCCCACAGTCAAACTCTAAGTTTGGTGTTGGGAGGCCACAACCAAACTCTAAGTTTGGTGTTGAACTCCCATATCCAAACTCTGAGTTTGGTGTTGGAGAGTTTCAACAATGCTCTGAACATCTGTGAGGCTCCATGAGAGCCCACTGTCAAGCTATTGACATTAAAGAAGCGCTTGTTGGGAGGCAACCCAATTTTTATTTATCTAACTATATTTCTCTTAGTTATATGTCTTTGTAGGTTCATGATCATGGGGAGTCACAAAATAAATATAAAAATTGAAAACGAAATAAAAAACAGCAGAAGAAAAATCACACCCTGGAGGAGCATCTGTCTGGCGTTCAGCGCCAGAACAGAGCATGGTTCTGGCGCTGAATGCCCAAAATGGGCAGCTTCTGGGCGCTGAACGCCAAAACAGGCATGGTTCTGGCGTTCAACGCCAGAAATGGCACACAAATGGGCGTTGAACGCCCAAAATGGCCACCAACCTGGCGCTGAACGCCCAGAGTTGTGTGCAAAGGCATTTTTACATGCCTAATGGGTGCAGGGATGTAAATCCTTGAACACCTCAGGATCTGTGGACCCCACAGGATCCACTCAGGATCTGTGGACCCCACCTACCTCCACTCACTTCTTCTCACCACTCTCTTTCACACATCCCTATAAACACTCTTCCCCAAAAACCCTTCACCAATCACCTCAAACTCTCTTCCCCATCACCTCTTCACCACTCACATCCATCCACTCTTCCCCATAAACCTACCTCATAAACTCCACCTACCTTCAAAAATTCAAAACCAATTTCCCACCCAAACCCACCCATATGGCCGAAACCTTTCCCCCCTCCCTTCCCTATATAAAGCCCTCCAATCTTCATCAAATTCACACAACACACCCCTCTACACCCTTCTTGGCCGAACCACATCACCCTCTCCCTCTCCTCCATTTCTTCTTCTTCTTCATCTATTCTTTCTTTTATTGCTCGAGGGAGAGCAAAATTCTAAGTTTGGTGTGGTAAAAGCATAAGCTTTTTATTTTTCCATTACCATTGATGGCACCTAAGACCGGAGAATCCTCTAGAAAGGGGAAAGGGAAGACAAAAGCTTCAACATCCGAGTCATGGGAGATGGAAAGGTTCATCTCTAAAGCCTATCAAGACCACTTCTATGATGTTGTGGCCAAGAAGAAGGTGATCCCTGAGGTCCCTTTCAAACTCAAAAGAAATGAGTATCCGGAGATCCGACATGAAATTCAAAGAAGGGGTTGGGAAATTCTAACAAATCCCATCCAACAAGTCGGCATCCTAATGGTTCAAGAGTTCTATGCCAATGCATGGATCACCAAGAACCATGATCAAAGTAAGAACCCGGATCCAAAGAACTATGTTACAATGGTTCGGGGGAAATACTTAGATTTTAGTCCGGAAAATGTGAGGTTGGCGTTCAACTTGCCAAACATGGAAGAGAATGCACGCCCCTACACAAGGAGAGTCAACTTTGATCAAAGGTTGGACCAAGTCCTTATGGACATATGTGTAGAAGGAGCTCAATGGAAGATTGACTCCAAAGGCAAGCCGGTTCAACTAAGAAGATTGGACCTCAAGCCTATAGCTAGAGGATGGTTGGAGTTTATTCAATGCTCAATCATTCCCACTAGCAACCGGTCTGAAGTTACTATAGACCGGGCCATCATGATCCATAGCATCATGATTGGAAAAGAGGTGGAAGTTCATGAGATTATACCTCAAAAACTCTACAAGGTGGCTGACAAGTCCTCCACCATGGCAAGGTTAGCCTTTCCTCACCTCATTTGCCACCTATGCAATTCGGCTGGGATTGACATAGAGGGAGATATCCCCATTAAAGAGGACAAGCCCATCACTAAGAAAAAGATGGAGCAAGCAAGAGAGCCCAGTCATGGAGCTCAAGAGGCGCAAGAAACTCATTTCCATGAGATCCCGGAGATGCCTCAAATGCACTTTCCTCCACAAAATTATTGGGAGCAATTCAACACCTCCCTAAGAGAATTGAGTTCCAATGTGGGACAACTAAGGGTGGAACATCAAGAGCACTCCATCATGCTTCATTAAATAAGAGAAGATCAAAAAGCAATGAGGGAAGAGCAACAAAGACAAGGAAGAGACATAGAAGAGCTCAGGGACATCATTGGTTCCTCAAGAAGGAAACGCCACCATCACTAAGGTGGATTCATTCCTTGTTCTTATTTCTTCTGTTTTTCGTTTTCTATGTTGTGTGCTTATCCATGTTTGTGTCTTCATTATATGATCATTAGTAGTTAGTAACTTTGTCTTAAAGTTATGAATGTCCTATGAATCCATCACCTCTCTTAAATGAAAAATGTTTTAATTCAAAAGAACAAGAAGTACATGAGTTTCGAATTTATCCTTGAACTTAGCTTAATTATATTGATGTGGTGACAATGCTTCTTGTTTCTGAATGTATGCTTGAACAGTGCATATGTCTTTTGAAGTTGTTGTTTAAGAATGTTAAATATGTTGGCTCTTGAAAGAATGATGACTAGGAGACATGTTATTTGATAATCTGAAAAATCATAAAAATGATTCTTGAAGCAAGAAAAAGCAGCAAAGAACAAAGCTTGCAGAAAAAAAAAAGAGAAAAAAAGGGGGCAAAAAAATAGAAAAAAATAGAAAGAAAAAGAAAAAGCAAGCAGAAAAAGCCAATAACCCTTAAAACCAAAAGGCAAGGGCAAATAAAAAGGATCCCAAGGCTTTGAGCATCAATGGATAGGAGGGCCTAAAGGAATAAAATCCTGGTCTAAGCGGCTAAACCAAGTTGTCCCTAATCATGTGCTTGTGGCGTGTAGGTGTCAAGTGAAAACTTGAGACTGAGCGGTTAAAGTCAAGGTCCAAAGCAAAAAAAGAGAGAGCTTAAGAACCCTGGACACCTCTAATTGGGGACTTTAGCAAAGCTGAGTCACAATTTGAAAAGGTTCACCCAATTATGTGTCTGTGGCATTTATGTATCCGGTGGTAATACTGGAAAACAAAGTGCTTAGGGCCACGGCCAAGACTCATAAAATAGCTGTGTTCAAGAATCATCATACTGAACTAGGAGAATCAATAACACTGTCTGAACTCTGAGTTCCTATAGATGCCAATCATTCTGAACCTCAATGGATAAAGTGAGATGCCAAAACTATTTAAGAGGCAAAAAGCTATAAGTCCCGCTCATTTAATTGGAGCTATGTTTCATTGATAGTTTGGAATTTATAGTATATTCTCTTCTTTTTATCCTATTTGATTTTCAGTTGCTTGGGGACAAGCAACAATTTAAGTTTCATGTTGTGATGAGCGGATAATTTATACGCTTTTTGACATTGTTTTTAGTATGTTTTTAGTAGGATCTAGTTACATTTTGAGGGATGTTTTCATTAGTTTTTATGTTAAATTGACATTTCTGGACTTTACTATGATTTTGTGTGTTTTTCTGTGATTTCAAGTATTTTCTGGCTGAAATTGAGGGACTTGAGCAGAAATCAGATTCAGAGGTTGAAGAAGGACTGCTGATGCTGTTGGATTCTGACCTCCCTGCACTCAAAATAGATTTTCTGGAGCTACAGAACTCGAAATGGCGCGCTTCCAATTTCGTTGGAAAGTAGACATTCAGGGCTTTCCAGCAATATATAATAGTCCATACTTTGGCCAAGAATAGATGACGTAAACTGGCGTTCAACTCCAGTTTTCTGCCCAAATCTGGCGTCCAGCGCCAGAAAAGGAGCCAAAACAAGAGTTGAACGCCCAAACTGGCACAAAAGCTGGCGTTCAACTCCAAGAAGGACCTCTACACGTACAACACTCAAGCTCAGCCCAAGCACACACCAAGTGGGCCCCGGAAGTGGATTTATGCATCAATTACTTACTCATGTAAACCCTAGTAGCTAGTTTATTATAAATAGGACCTTTTACTAGTCTTTTTGACCATCTTTGATCAGTTGTATACTATCTTTGACCCTGGATTGTATTCTGATCCTGTGATCACATTTTAGGGGGCTGGCCATCTCAGCCATGCCTGGACCTTTCACTTATGTATTTTCACGGTAGAGTTTCTACACTCCATAGATTAAGGTGTGGAGCTCTGCTGTTCCTCAAAGATTAATGCAAAGTACTGTTGTTTTCTATTCAATTCATCTTATTTCGCTTCTAAGATATCCATTCGCACCCAAGAACGTGATGAAGGTGATGATTATGTGTGACGCTCATCACCATTCTCCCCTATGAACACGTGCCTGACAAACACTTCCGTTCTACTTGAAATAAGCTAGAATGAATATCTCTTAGATCTCCTAACCAGAATCTTCGTGGCGTAAGCTAGAATGATGGCGGCATTCAAGAGAATCCGGAAAGTCTAAACCTTGTCTGTGGTATTCCGAGTAGGATTCAATGATTGAATGACTGTGACGAGCTTCAAACTCGCGAGTGCTGGGCGTTAGTGATAGACACAAAAGGAGGGTGAATCCTATTCCAGCATGATCGAGAACCGACAGATGATTAGCCGTGCTGTGACAGAGCATGTGAGCATATTTTTCACTGAGAGGAGGGGATGTAGCTGGTGCACGAATTGTGAATCACACTTTTCACAACTCGTACCACTGACCAGCAAGTGCACTGGGTCGTCCAAGTAATACCTCACGTGAGTAAGGGTCGAATCCCACGGAGATTGTTGGTTTGAAGCAATCTATGGTTATCTTGTAAATCTTAGTCAGGAAGTCAATTATGTTTATCAGTTGAATTGCAAATAAACACTAGAGCATGGATTAAAGGTTACTTGTTATGCAGTAATGGAGAATATGTTGGAGCTTTGGAGATGCTTTGTCTTCTGAATCTCTGCTTTCCTCTGTCTTCTTGTTCACGCACGCATGTCCTCCTATGGCAAACTGTGTGTTGGTGGATCACCGTTGTCAATGGCTACCTTCCATCCTTCCAGTGAAAACTACGCTCACGCGCTCTGTCACAGCACGGCTAATCACCGGTTGGTTCTCGATCCGGTTGGAATAGGATTTACTATCCTTTTGCGTCTGTCACTAACGCCCAGCCTTCAGGAGTTTGAAGCTCGTCGCAGTCATTCAATCCTTGAATCCTACTCGGAATACCACAGACAAGGTTTAGACTTTCCGGATTCTCATGAATGCCGCCATCAGTTCTAGCTTATACCACGGAGATTCTAATTAAGGAATCTAAGAGATACTCATTCAATCGTATATAGAAAGGAGGTGGTTGTCAGGCACACGTTCATGATTTGAGGAAGGTGATGATTGTCACAGATCATCACCTCCATCACAGTTAAGCGCGAATGAACATCTTAGATAGGAACAAGCGTGTTTGAATGGAAAACAGAAATACTTGCATTAATTCATCGAGACACAGCAGAGCTCCTCACCCCCAACAATGGGGTTTAGAGACTCATGCCGTCAGAGAATACAAAGTTTAGATCTAGAATGTCATGAGATGCAAAATAAGTCTCTAAAAGTTGTTTAAATACTAAACTAGTAGCCTAGGGTTACAAAATATGAGTAGACTATGATGGATGATGCAGAGATCCACTTCTGGGGCCCACTTGGTGTGTGCTGGGCTGAGACTTAAGCAATTCACGTGCAGAGGCCATTTGTGGAGTTGAACGCCAGTTTTTATGCCAGTTTGTGCGTTCAACTCCAGCTTTTGATCCTTTTCTGGCGTTGGGCGCCAGAATTGGGCAGAGAACTGGCGTTGAACGCCAGTTTACGTCGTCTTTCCTTGTGCAAAGTATGGACTATTATATATTTCTGGAAAGCCCTGGATGTCTACTTTCCAACGCAATTGGAAGCATGCCATTTCGAGTTCTGTAGCTCCAGAAAATCCACTTTGGGTGCAGGGAGGTCAGAATCTAACAGCATCAGCAGTCCTTTTTCAGCCTGAATCAGATTTTTGCTCAGCTCCTTCAATTTCAGCCAGAAAAATACCTGAAATTACAGAAAAATATACAACTCATAGTAAAGTCCAGAAATATGAATTTTTCCTAAAAACTAATAAAAATAGACTAAAAACTAACTAAAACATACTCAAAACTATATGAAATTACCCCCAAAAAGCGTATAAAATATCCGCTCATCACAACACCAAACTTAAACTGTTGCTTGTCCTCAAGCAACTAGACAAATAAAATAGAAGACTAATAGGTTGAGAAGCAATAATATCTCAGAGTTTTTTTTTGAAGCTCAGATTCTAATTAGATGAGCGGGACTAGTAGCTTTTTGCTTCTGAACAGTTTTGGCATCTCACTTTATCCATTGAAGCTCAGAGTGATTGGCATCTATAGGGATTTAGAATTCAGATAGTGCTATTGATTCTCCTATTTCAGTGTGATGATTCTTGAACACAGCTATTTTATGAGTCTTGGCCGTGGCCCTAAGCACTTTGTTTTCCAGTATTACCACCGGATACATAAATGCCACAGACACATAATTGGGTGAACCTTTTAGATTGTGACTCAGCTTTGCTAAAGTCCCCAATTAGAGGTGTCCAGAGTTCTTAAGCACACTCTTCTTTTAGCTTTTGGATCTTGACTTTAACCGCTCAGTCTCAAGTTTTCACTTGACACCTTCACGCCACAAGCACATGGTTAGGGACAGCTTGGTTTAGCCGCTTAGACCAGGATTTTATTCCTTTAGGCCCTCCTATCCACTGATGCTCAAAGCCTTGGGATCCATTTTATTTGCCCTTGCCTTTTGGTTTTAAGGGTTATTGGCTTTTTCTGCTTGCTTTTTCTTTTTCTTTCTCTCTCTCTCTCTTTTTTTTTTTTTTTTGCAAGCTTTGTTCTTTGCTGCTTTTTCTTGCTTCAAGAATCATTTTTATGATTTTTTAGATTATCAATAACATGTCTCATGTTCATCATTCTTTCAAGAGCCAACATATTTAACAGTCTTAAACAACAAATTCAAAAGATATATGCACTGTTCAAGCATTCATTCAGAAGACAGAAAGCATGGCCACCACATTTAACTAATTAGAATTTCTTTTATTAAAACTCGAAATTTTATTGCCTCTTATTCAAAAGATCTACTACTTTATTCATGTTTGCTGATGATGAGAAAAATAAATTATAGCTTAATTGGAGATAAAATCAAAATAGATACTAATTACTACTATATGACTCCTAAGGTAAACTTCTATAAGGACACTGTCACAGAGTTAAGGCAGAAATTGGAAATTAACAACCTTTATTCTGGGGGAACGGGGGTTCCTCTGATCCTTGGGGTGCTTGGTCCTACAAGAGAAGACTTTTGGCGCTTCAATTCCCTTAAGTCACGCCCCTGCTCCTCTTGTTCTTTAAACATATAGGTCAGCATTTGACTGTGTTCCTTCTGTTCTTTTATTATTTACTCCATAGCTTCCCGTATCTTGGTAACGGACGTCTCAAGATACTCCCAGTATTCAGATTGAGGGATCTCTGGGAGGAATTCCTGTGCTCTCTTCTTGATGGGATCCTCCTGTGCTTGTTATTTTTCCATTGATGCTTTGGTGATTGACTTTTCAATTAGGATATATTCAGTTATTCCCATCCTTACTCCAGCGTCCTTGCAGAGCAGAGAAATCACGCTTGGATAAGCCAACCTGGCCTCTTTAGAATTTTTGTTAGCAATTTTGTAGAGTTCAGTTGAAATCAGCTAATGAACCTCCACTTCCTTTCCCATCATGATGCAATGGATCATCACTGCTCTTTTAACTGTGACTTCAGAACGGTTGCTAGTGGGCAACAGAGAACGCCCAATGAAGTCCAGCCATCCTCTGGCGACTGGTTTGAGATCCTCTCTCTTGAGTTGATTTGGGACACCCTTTGTGTTGGTGGTCCACCTGGCTCCAGGGATACATATGTCCTCTAGAATCTTATCCAGGTCAATGTCTGCTCTCATCATCCTCCTGTTGAAGGAATCTGGATCATCCTTTAGCTGAGGTAGCTTTAAGATCTCTCTGATCTTGTCAGGGGTGGTATGAACAATCTTCCCTCTAACCATGGTCCGAAATTCATAGAAGGCAGTTCCAGATAGTTTTTGCTTGTCAGTCTGCCACATATTAGCATAGAACTCCTGGACCATGTTCCTTCCTACTTTCGTTTCAGGATTAGCTAGGACTTCCCAGTTCCTGATTCGAATTTGCTCCTGGATCTCCAGATATTCATCTTCTTTCAGATCGAATCTAACTTCCGGGATCACTGATCTCAGACCCATTACTTTAAGATAATGGTCTGAATGTTCTTTAGATAAGAACTTCCCTTGATTCCAAAGTGGTTTTGGAACGCTCTCTTTCTTGCCTCTTGGAGTGGGTTGTTTTTCTTTAGGAGCCATGATCTTAATGATCTCGGATAAACACACCAAACTTAGAGGTTTGCTTGTCCTCAAGCAAAAGAAAAGAAAGGAGAGGGATAGAAGGAGAGCTAGGTGCAATTGTTGATGGAGGAGGAGGGAGGCCGAACCCAAATTTAAAGGGATGGGGGGTGGGTTTTCGAAAAATTGGAAAAGATAAGATAAAAAGATTGAGTTGAAAAAGATAAGATAGAAGATATAGTTTAATTTTGAAAAGATATGATAGATTTTTGAAAAAGATAAATTTGAATTTTGAAAAAGATAATATGGAGATTTAAAAAAGATATGGATTAGTTGAAAAGATTTTTGAGTGAAAAAGATAGATTTGTTTTCAGAAAAGATTTGAAAAGAGTTGGATTGAATTTGGAAAGATGGATTAAGGATTTTAGAAATCAGGGTTCTTGACATATTCATGTAAAAATCATGCATTGAAGCATAAAATTTTAAATTAAAATGGAAATACGTGTGGAAAAAATGAATTTGGCTCCTCCCTGCCTTCCTGGCGTTTGAACGCCCAAACACTGCCTGTTTTGGGCGTTCAGCGCCCAAATGCTGCTCTCTTGGGCGTTCAACGCCCAGCTGCTGCCATTACTGGCGTTCAACGCCCAGTGGGTGCCCCTTTCTGGCGTTGAACGCCCAGCTGCTACCATCACTGGCGTTCAGCGCCCAGTGGATGCCCATTTTGGGCGTTGAACGCCCAAAATGCACTGTTACTGGCGTTTTCTTGCCAGTGGGATCTTTTTCTCTGTTTTGTGTGCCGAGGTCTTCTGTAAATGATTATTTACCTTGTTATCAATGAACTCTATATAAACAACTAAAAATAAAAACAGAAATAGGGCAAAATGCTTAGAGGATTGTTGCCCCATGGCTGGGTTGCCTCCCAGCAAGCGCTTCTTTATTGTCTTTAGCTGGACTTTGCTGAGCTTTTAATCTAGCTTCAGCCTTGAGCATTCTTGCTCAATGTTGCCTTCAAGATAATGCTTGATTCTCTGTCCATTGACAATGAACTTCTTATCAGAATCAATATCTTGAAGCTCCACATAACCATATGGTGACACACTTGTAATCACGTATGGTCCCCTCCACCGGGATTTCAGTTTCCCGGGGAATAGCCTGAGTCTAGAGTTAAACAACAGGACCTTCTGTCCTGGTTCAAAGATTCTAGATGCAGCTTTCTGTCATGCCATTTTTTTATTTTTCTTTATAAAGCTTGGCATTTTCGAAAGCTGTGAATCTGAATTCCTCTAGCTCATTTAGCTGGAGCAATCGTTTTTCTCCTGCTAATTTGGCATCAAAGTTTAGGAATCTGGTTGCCCAGTAGGCCTTATGTTCCAGTTCCACGGGCAGGTGACATGCCTTACCATATACGAGTTGGTATAGAGATGTTCCTATGGGGGTCTTGAATGCTGTCCTGTAAGCCCACAGAGCATCATCCAGGCTCCGTGCCCAATCCTTTCTACGGGTATTTACTGTCCGTTCCAGGATTCTCTTTAATTCTCTGTTAGAGACTTCAGCTTGCCCATTGGTTTGTGGGTGATATGGAGTGGCCACCTTGTGGCGAATTCCATACCGAACCATGGCAGAGTAAAGCTGTTTATTGCAGAAGTGAGTGCCCCCATCACTAATTAGTACTCTAGGGACACCAAACCTGCTAAAGATATGTTTCTGGCGGAACTTCAGCACTGTTTTAGTATCATTGGTGGGTGTGGCAATAGCCTCAACCCATTTTGATACATAGTCAACTGCCACCAGAATATAAGTGTTTGAGTATGATGGTGGGAAAGGTCCCATGAAGTCAATTCCCCATACGTCAAACAACTCAATTTCCAAGATTCCTTGTTGAGGCATGGCGTAACCATGAGGCAGGTTACCAGCTCTTTGGCAACTGTCACAATTACGTACAAACTCTCGGGAATCTTTATAGAGTGTGGGCCAATAGAAGCCACATTGGAGGACCTTGGTGGCTGTTCGCTCACCTCCGAAATGGCCTCCATATTGAGATCCGTGGCAATGCCACAGGATCCTCTGTGCTTCTTCTCTAGGCACACACCTACGGATGATTCCGTCTGCACATCTCTTAAAGAGATAAGGTTCATCCCACAAGTAGTACTTTGCATCAGTAATTAATTTCTTCTTTTGTATCCTGTTGTACTCCTTGGGTATGAACCTTGCAGCTTTATAGTTTGCAATATCGGCAAACCATGGTGCTTCCTGAATGGCGAATAAATGCTCATCAGGAAACGTCTCAGAGATCTCAAGAGAAGGGAGGGACGTCCCTTCCACTGGCTCTATCCGGGACAGATGATCAGCCACTTGGTTCTCTGTCCCTTTTCTGTCTCTTATTTCTATATCAAACTCTTGCAAAAGCAATACCCATCTGATGAGCCTGGGTTTTGAATCCTGCTTTGTGAGTAGATATTTAAGAGCAGCATGATCAGTATACACAATCACTTTTGATCCTACTAAGTATGATCTGAACTTGTCAATGGCGTAAACCACTGCAAGTAGTTCTTTTTCTGTGGTTGTGTAATTTTTCTGGGCATCATTTAGAACGCGACTGGCATAATAAATGATATGCAGAAGCTTGTCATGCCTCTGTCCCAATACTGCACCAATGGCATGATCACTGGCATCACACATTAGCTCAAATGGTAATGTCCAGTCTGGTGCAGAAATGACTGGTGCTGTGACCAGCTTAGCTTTCAGCGTTTCAAACGCCTGCAGGCACTTTGTGTCAAACACAAATGGCGTGTCAGCAGCTAGCAGATTGCTTAGAGGTTTTGCGATTTTTGAAAAATCCTTTATAAACCTCCTATAGAATCCTGCGTGCCCCAGAAAGCTTCTGATTGCTTTAACATTGGCAGGTGGTGGTAATTTTTCAATTACCTCTATTTTTACTTGATCCACCTCTATTCCCTTGTTTGAGATTTTATGCCCAAGAACAATTCCTTCAGTCACCATGAAGTGACACTTTTCCCAGTTTAAAACTAGGTTGGTTTCTTGGCATCTTTTCAGAACAAGTTTCAGGTGATCAAGACAGGAGCTGAATGAGTCTCCATATACTGAGAAGTCATCCATGAAGACTTCCAGAAATTTTTCCACCATGTCAGAGAAAATAGAGAGCATGCATCTCTGGAAGGTTGCAGGCGCATTACATAGCCCAAAGGGCATCCTTCTATAAGCAAACACTCCGGATGGACATGTGAATGTTGTTTTCTCTTGATCCTGGGGATCCACTGCAATCTGGTTATAGCCTGAATAGCCATCCAAAAAGCAGTAATAGTCATGACCTGCTAGTCTTTCTAGCATCTGGTCTATGAATGGTAAAGGAAAATGATCCTTTCTGGTGGCTGTATTGAGCCTTCTGCAGTCAATACACATGCGCCACCCTGTAACTGTTCTTGTAGGAACCAGTTCATTTTTTTCATTATGAATCACTGTCATGCCTCCTTTTTTTGGGAAGACTTGAACAGGGCTCACCCAGGGGCTATCAGAAATGGGATAAATAATCCCAGCCTCTAGTAATTTGGTGACCTCTTTCTGCACCACTTCCTTCATGGCTGGATTTAGCCGCCTCTGTGGTTGAACCACTGGTTTGGCATTATCCTCCAATAGGATTTTGTGCATGCATCTAGCTGGGCTTATGCCCTTAAGGTCACCTATGGACCACCCAAGAGCTGTCTTGTGTGTCCTTAGCACTTGAATAAGTGCTTCCTCTTCCTGTGAACTTAGAGCAGAGCTTATGATCACTGGAAAAGTATCACCTTCTCCTAGAAATGCATATTTCAAGGATGGTGGTAATGGCTTGAGCTCGGGTTTAGGAGGTTTTTCCTCTTTTAGAAGAAATTTCAGAGGCTCTTTCATGTCCTCTGAATCCTCCAAATCAGGCTGAACATCTTTAAAGATGTCTTCCAACTCTGATTCGAGACTCTCAGCCATGTTGATCTCTTCTACCAAGGAGTCAATAAGATCAACTTTCATGCAGTCTGTTGATGTGTCTGGATGCTGCATGGCTTTGACAGCGTTCAACTTGAACTCATCATCATTGACTCTCAGGGTTATTTCCCCCTGTTGGACGTCAATAAGGGATCGTCCAGTTGCTAGGAAGGGTCTTCCTAGAATGAGAGTAGCACTCTTGTGCTCCTCCATTTCCAGCACAACAAAGTCAGTGGGAAAGGCGAATGGCCCAACCCTGACAATCATGTCTTCAATCACGCCTGATGGATATTTAGTGGAGCCATCAGCAAGTTGAAGACATATCCGGGTTGGTTTAACTTCTTCAGTTAAACCAAGCTTTCTGATAGTGGATGCAGGTATTAGGTTGATGCTTGCCCCAAGATCGCATAAAGCTGTCTTGGTGCAATCACCTTCTAATATGCATGGTATCAGAAAACTCCCAGGGTCTTTAAACTTTTCAGGAAAGCTTTTCAGAATGACTGCACTGCATTCTTCAGTGAGGAGAACTCTTTCTGTTTCTCTCCACTCCTTAGATAATCTGCAAAGCGAGCAAATTGCTTATCCTGCTCCTCTTTCCGGAGTTTTTGAGGATAAGGTATCTTGGCTTTATATTCCTCAACCTTAGTGGTTAAAGAAGCCTTTTTAGAGGGGTTGTTATCAGCATTTGTGTGTGTCTGATCCCTCACTGGCAATTGAGTGCCAGAGTCAGAAGCTGGAGCGAAACTGGACGCCAACTCCTTGTCTGCTTCTGGCGTCTGAACGCCAGAACTGTGCCCATTTTGGGCGTTCAACGCTGGATTCTGCCCTATTTGGGCGTTCAACGCCAGATTCTTGCCCATTTCTGGCGTTGAACGCCAATCCTGCCTTGTTTCTGGCGTTGAACGCCAGTTTTGGGCATGGTCTGGGCGTTCAGCGCCAGCCTTCCACCAATTCTCTGGCGTTTTAGCGCCAGAATTATTTTTCCCTGGGCTCTTACTGTCCTCAGGTGAATCTTTGGTGGGTTGCTCATTTCTTGACTTTTTGATGCCTTGAGGTGGGGTATTTAATGTTTTCCCACTTCTTAATTGAACTGCTTGGCATTCTTCTGCTATTTGCCTTGATAGCTGCTGCTTTGTTTGCTTAAACTGTTCGTCCATATGTATATTAGCTATCCTTGTCTCTTGTAGCCTGTCCTTGAATTCAGCTAGCTGCTTTGTTAGAAAATCCAATTGCTGATTGAATTCAGCAGCTTGTTTTACAGTACTGAATTCAGCAGTTACTGTTTCAACCTCTTCATTCATGGAAGGGTTGCTGCTTAGGTACAGATGCTGATTCCTGGTAACTGTATCAATGAGCTCTTGAGCCTCTTCAATTGTCTTTCTCATATGGATAGATCCACCAGCTGAGTAATCTAGAGACATCTGAGCTCCTTCTGCAAGCCCATAGTAGAAGATGTCTAACTGAACCCACTCTGAAAACATTTCAGAGGGGCATTTTCGTAGCATCTCTCTGTATCTCTCCCAGGCATCATAAAGAGATTCATTATCTCATTGTTTAAAGCCTTGGATGTCCAGCCTTAGCTGTGTCATCCTTTTTGGAGGGAAATATTGATTCAGGAATTTTTCTATCAACTGTTTCCATGTCCTTATGCTGGCCTTAGGTTGGTTATTTAACCACCTCTTAGCTTGATCTTTTACAGCAAATGGAAACAGCAATAGTCTGTAGACATCCTGATCTATTTCCTTATCATGTACCGTGTCAGCAATCTGTAGAAACTGTGCCAGAAACTCTGTAGGTTCTTCCTGTGGAAGACCGAAATACTGGCAACTTTGCTGCACCATGAAAATGAGCTGAGGATTCAACTCAAAGCTACTGACTCCAATGGAGGGTATGCAGATGCTACTCCCATATGAAGCAGTAGAGGGGTTAGAATATGACCCCAGAGTCCTCCTGGACTGTTCATTTCCGCTTAGATCCATGATGGAGAAAGGGAGATGATGTAAGATAGAAAAAATATTTTTATTTATTTATTTATTAATTTATTTCGAAAATAAAATAAATCAAAATAGAATAAATAAAAATGAGTAAAAGATTTTCGAAAAGTGAGGAGAGAGAAAGTGGTTGAGATTTTTTAAAAAAAGATATGATGATTTTTGAAAAAGGTTTTAAATTTTGAAATAAAAATCTGAATTTTTAAAGGTATATTTCGAAAAATTGTTTTCAAAATAAAGAGAAAGGATATTTTTGATTTTTAAGAGGAAGGAGAAAAACAATAAGATGGCACAAGTTTTAAAAATTTTTTTAGATCTAATGCTCCTTATTTTCGAAAATTTTGGAGGGAAAAATACTAAGGAACACCAAACTTAAAAATTTTAAGATCAAGTCACAAGGAAAACTCAAGAACACCAAACTTAAAATTTTTAGAAAACCAAAATAAATTTTCAAAAAAAAAAAAAAAACACAGCAAAATCAACAAGAAAACACCAAACTTAAAGTTTGGCACAAAATTTAATAGAGAAAATATTATTTATGAAAAAGGTTTTAAAAAGAGTGTACCAAACTGCCACGGGCTTAGACTAACGCTCTAGCCAATTGGGCAGTAAATGTAACGCTTGTTTTAAAGAAGGATATTTTTAACCAAGAACAATAATAAGAGACTCTAAACCAAAAAGAAAAATTTTCCTAATCTAAGCAACAAAATAATCCGTCAGTTGTTCAAACACGAACAATCCCCGGCAACGGCGCCAAAAACTTGGTGCACGAATTGTGAATCACACTTTTCACAACTCGTACCACTGACCAGCAAGTGCACTGGGTCGTCCAAGTAATACCCCACGTGAGTAAGGGTCGAATCCCACGGAGATTGTTGGTTTGAAGCAATCTATGGTTATCTTGTAAATCTTAGTCAGGAAGTCAATTATGTTTATCAGTTGAATTGCAAATAAACAATAGAGCATGGATTAAAGGTTACTTGTTATGCAGTAATGGAGAATATGTTGGAGCTTTGGAGATGCTTTGTCTTCTGAATCTCTGCTTTCCTCTGACTTCTTGTTCACGCACGCATGTCCTCCTATGGCAAACTGTATGTTGGTGGATCACCGTTGTCAATGGCTACCTTCCATCCTTCCAGTGAAAACTACGCTCACGCGCTCTGTCACAGCACGGCTAATCACCGGTTGATTCTCGATCCGGTTGGAATAGGATTTACTATCCTTTTGCGTCTGTCACTAACGCCCAGCCTTCAGGAGTTTGAAGCTCGTCGCAGTCATTCAATCCTTGAATCCTACTCGGAATACCACAGACAAGGTTTAGACTTTCCGGATTCTCATGAATGCCGCCATCAGTTCTAGCTTATACCACGGAGATTCTGATTAAGGAATCTAAGAGATACTCATTCAATCGTATATAGAACGGAGGTGGTTGTCAGGCACACGTTCATGATTTGAGGAAGGTGATGATTGTCACAGATCATCACCTCCATCACAGTTAAGCGCGAATGAACATCTTAGATAGGAACAAGCGTGTTTGAATGGAAAACAGAAATACTTGCATTAATTCATCGAGACACAGCAGAGCTCCTCACCCCCCAACAATGGGGTTTAGAGATCATGCCGTCAGAGAATATAAAGTTTAGATCTAGAATGTCATGAGATGCAAAATAAGTCTCTAAAAGTTGTTTAAATACTAAACTAGTAGCCTAGGGTTACAAAATATGAGTAGACTATGATGGATGATGCAGAGATCCACTTCTGGGGCCCACTTGGTGTGTGCTGGGCTGAGACTTAAGCAATTCACGTGCAGAGGCCATTTGTGGAGTTGAACGCCAGTTTTTATGCCAGTTTGGGCGTTCAACTCCAGCTTTTGATCCTTTTCTGGCGCTGGGCGCCAGAATTGGGCAGAGAACTGGCGTTGAACGCCAGTTTACGTCGTCTATCCTTGTGCAAAGTATAGACTATTATATATTGCTGGAAAGCCCTGGATGTCTACTTTCCAACGCAATTGGAAGCATGCCATTTCGAGTTCTGTAGCTCCAGAAAATCCACTTTGAGTGCAGGGAGGTCAGAATCTAACAGCATCAGCAGTCCTTTTTCAGCCTGAATCAGATTTTTGCTCAGCTCCTTCAATTTCAGCCAGAAAAATACCTGAAATTACAAAAAAACACACAACTCATAGTAAAGTCCAGAAAAATGAATTTTTCCTAAAAACTAATAAAAATAGACTAAAAACTAACTAAAACATACTCAAAACTATATGAAATTACCCCCAAAAAGCGTATAAAATATCCGCTCATCAGTAGCCACTAACAACGGTGATGCCCTTGCATAAAGCCAGCCATGGAAAGGAGTAAGACTGATTGGATGAAGATAGCAGGAAAGCAGATGTTCAGAGGAACGAAAGCATCTCCATTCGCTTATCAGAAATTCTCACCAATGAATTACATAAGTATTTCTATCCCTATTTTATTATATTAAATTCGAAAACACCATTATCAATTTATATCTGCCTAACTGAGATTTGAAAGGTGACCATAGCTTGCTTCATACCAACAATCTCCGTGGGATTCGACCCTTACTCACGTAAGGTATTACTTGGACGACCCAGTGCACTTGCTGGTTAGTTGTATCGAAGTTGTGAACCATGGTATTGGCACCATGTTCTTGGCGCCATTGCCAGGGAAAGAAAGAGCCATGAATTTTATATAATCAAAGTGTAATCACGATTGCGCGTACCAAGTTGCTCACGTTGCCAGGGATTGTTTGAGCCTGGACATCACAATTTCGTGCACCAACCGTCCTCGGTGCATGCTAAGATGTGCAAGTGGATGGGGGTTGTGGTTTCTCAGCTGGGACTCTTTTTGTTCCTTTCCTTGCCGGTGGTTTGGGAGTAGCTTTTTCTTTGTCCTTCTTGGTGGCCATTCTGAAAAGGGAAAAAGAAAGTAACTTTTAAAGCTAAGGGTTATAGCAAGGAAGAGAGCGGGAAAGGTGGTAATCAATGCACAGCAAGGAAGAATGACGTTAACACATGGTCATGACTACATGTGAAAAATCATCAATGGAAATATAGCAAGTGCATATGATGACAATTAAATGCAAGATGTTTATTGGCATGCTGGCAAAGGCATGAGTAGCATAGATTAAGCATTCAATGTCCAAGTTAGATTACCAAGTCTTTCAAACTAACAACATGTTTGAATAACAATTATATTTAATTAATAAAATATAAAAAGGGTTTTGTAAAAAAGTAAGCATTTAGAGTAGTAGATAGAAAGGAATCGAAAAATAGTGCACAACGCCATACGGGCTTTTTCACAAACACATAGCAAGCATGGTAAATAAGCTATTGAAAGTATTAAATTAAACATGCAAACAACCCTTTAAAAGGTAATATATAATTGTCAAACAATTCCTTTAATAATCCACAAAAATATAGAAAATAATGACCTAAATAAATTTCTAATACCAATGAAAATAATGCAATGAATGAAAGTATGCAAATAAATTAAATGAAATAGAATGGGAGTGAAGAAGGATGAGAAGTTAGAGAGATGAAGAAGAAGAAAGGAAGAAAAAGAAGAAAAGATAGAAGAAATTAGGATTAGAAAAGAAAAGATAAGATAATTGGCGCTGATCTGGATAAGTTGTGCGGCGCAGGCGACGCGGACGCGTGAGTGACGTGGTCGCGTGGTGTGCAATAATTATCAGGTGACGCGGACGCGTGGGTCATGCGATCGCGTGGCCTGATTTGTGCGATTGGCGCGAGTGCAGCCTCGCGTTCGTGCAACTCTCTGTTTGAAATTCATTTTGCGAAAATTTTGGGTGACGCGGTCGCATGGTTGACGCGATCGCGTGGATGGCCATATTTGCAAATCAACGCGGACGCGTGGGGCACGCGTTCGCATGGTAAGGCTTGTGCTTCTAGCACCGTTCCAGTCCCATTCCATCCTAACTTGCTGCCAAACACCTGTTTACGTCGATTTTACAGGGCCACGCGTTCACGTGGGTGATGTGGACGTGTGTGAGGCATTTTTCGCACATGACGCGGATGCGTCCGCAACGCGGTCACGTGGATCAATTTGTGCCAAAGGCACGCCTCTAGCCACGCTCTCGCGTGACTCTCTGTTCAATTTTCTTTTCTTCCCAATGCACTGGCGACGCGGGCGCGTCGGTGACGCGGGCGCGTTGGCGACGCTGTCGCGTCGCGTGCGATTTTTTTTTATGCATGAAAAATGCAGAATGCAATGCTAATATGAATGTTATGCAAAACTCCAGGTTCAATACAGTAAAATAAAATAAAACTCGAAAACAAATAAAACTAAATAAAAATGAAAAAGGAACGATCATACCATGGTGGTTTGTCTCCCACGTAGCACTTTTAGTTACAGTCCTTAAGTTGGACATTTGGTGAGTCCTTTGTTATGGTGGATTGTGCTTGAACTCATCCAAAAATCTCCACCAATGTTTGGAATTCCAGTAGCCTCTGGGATCCCAAACTAGGCATAGAAAGCCTTCAAGTAAGTTAAAGCAAGTGACAAGGCCCCAAGAGTGTTGATTGCCAGAATGAATTCCGGGGTCCCAAATCTTGCTTTTGCACCCGTCTTGTTGATCATTATGATTCCATCCGGGTAGCAAGCAATCTGAATTCTCACTAAAGCGGTCAAACAACTTCCTAGACCCATTCAGTTGAGCTTTACACCAACCCTTGCATTTAAATTTGAGAACATAACCTTGTTGAACCTTGCATGACAACTCCAACTACTAACCATCTTCCTTTTATGCTTAATGACACAAAGAGCTCTAAGCTGACTATCTGTTTCAAGTAAAGCATATTCAAGTGAGCTAATTAAGCTTAGAGATGAAAGATTTACCTACTTGAATGAAGGAATGGATGGTGATGGCTTTGGGGGAGAGGTCTCCAACAACATTGGCAAGGTGATTTCCAGCTCCATTTCCTTGAGTTCTTCCTTGACAACTTCCACCTCCTTGCAAGCTTCTTCAATTTCAACCTCTTCCTCTTGGTAGATTTCTTCCAATTCAATCTCTTCTTCATTACTTACCAAGGGCATAGGAGGTTGTGCTTCTTCTTCTTGAATCTCCATCTCTTGATCGACCTCTTCCAAGTCCTTAACCATGACATGCCTTGGAGGTTGTACACCCTCCTCAACATCAAATGCAACTGTCTTGGAAGGAGGCTCTATGTCTTGACTTTCCCATGGAGGTTCAGCATCTCCCAAGTCTTCAACCACTTCTTCCTCTTCAATAATTACTGCTTTGTCCAGTAGTTTTAATATAAAATCGTACTCGTCCTTGATGATTTTCTTTCCATGACAACTCCTTTCAACTATTCTTTCATCTTCAAGGGTCTCTCCTATCTCCACATTTTGGGCCTCCTCTTGCTTTAAGACAAAATCAGACTCCTCCTTGATGTCTTCCTTCACTGATTCTTTAACCACTCCTTCGACTTCAAGGGTCTTTACTACCTTCACCTTTAAGGCCTCCTCTAGCTCCTTATGAAGTATGGATTCGCGAAGATGATCTCTTCTCTCTTGTTCCATGTCAATAGCATCATTGGGATCATGTTGCTCTTGGATTGATGGATGTGGGTGCTCTTCCATGGATGGTGGTGATGGGATGGAGAGATCATTCTGTGGTTGAAAAGGAAGTGCACTAGAGTTTAAGGGTTGATTGTTGAAGGTATTTGGTGGTCTGATTTGGGCGATGAGAGCTTGTATAGTAGAGTTTAGATCGGTAAGTGCTTTCTCCATGGAGGTTTGGGGTGGATAGGAGGGTTCATTTGTTGGGAGAAAGGGTTCATGGTAGGAAGGTGGTTCATCTTGGTAATGATAAGGAGATGGTGTATATTGAGGTGGTGGTTCATGAGAGTAGTTGTGTTGGAATAGGGGTGGTTCTGTGTATGGTTTATTTGGCTCATAAGGTGGTTGGTATGGTGGATACGGGTTAGGGTCATATGGACGTGAATGGTGGAAAGGGGCTTGTGAGTATGGTGGTCCAAAGCTATTTTGAGGAGGTGGTTCATTGGCATATGATGGAGCTTGCTGGTAATTACAAGGGGGTCCACCATATCTATTGTCTTGGCATGCATTGTAGGATGGTCATTGTCCATGGTATCTTGGAAGGTGATGTTGCCGAAAGGGTTGATCAGATCCTCGTGGCTCCTTCCATCTCTGATTGTTTTGACCTTGATGCATGTTCCTGTTATAATTTATATTCCTTGCAACAGCATTGGGACCAAACTTAAAGCAATGGGGTGAGAACTCATAATAGCAAATAAAAATTAAAAACGAAAATAAAAACAAATTTAAATTAAAAGGTTATTGAAATTTAATTTTTGAATTTGAAAATTAAATTTTGAATTTTGAATTTTGAATTTTAAATTTTGAATTTTGAATTTTAAATTTTGAAATTTGAATTTTAAATTTTGAAATTTGAATTTTGTAAAAGTCAACAATATGAGATAAAGTTTTGAAAAAGATTTAAATTTTGAAAAGGTTTGATTTTTTTAATTTTAAATTTAAAATTTGAAATTTGAATTTTGGAATTTAAATACTGAAATTTGAAATTTGATTTTGAAATAAGATAAGATAAGATTTTGAAAAAGATATGATTTTTGAAAAAGATTTGAATTTTAAAATTTAAAACTAAGATAAGATAAGATAAAAATTTTAAAATCAAAATCTGAATTTTTTTTATGGAAATTTCGAAAATTCAATAAAAATAAAGAGAAAAGATATTTTTGAATTAAATGAGAAAAGAGAAAAACAATAAAATGACACCAAACTTAAAATTTTTAGATCAAAACGAAGAAAACAACTAAGAACAACTTGAAGGTCAAGATGAACAAGTTGAACAAAATTTTTTTTTTGAAAAAATTTTTAATAACTAAATAAAAACCAATAACCTCTTAATTTATGAAAAAGCAAAAATAAAAATAAATAAAGAAGTAAAAAGCAAATATTTACAATAACCAATAATAAGGCACATGTTTGTAATTCCCCGGCAACGGCGCCATTTTGAAGAACGAAATTCTCGCGCGATCTAGAATTTTCACAAATAAGTTCCTGTTGTAAGTATAGCTTCTAGACCGACAAGAATTCCTTTCTTACAAACGTTTTGGTTGTCACAAGTAACAAACCCCTTTAAAATTGATAACCGAAGTATTTAAACCTCGGATCGTCTTCTCAAGGAACTGTAGGGAGGTGTTCTTATTATTGGTTATGAGTTTTGTAAATTAGGGGTTTTGAAAGTAAGGAACAAGTAATTTAAATGACAAATAAAATAAATAAATAACTGTAAAATAAACTCTTGGCAAGGTATGAAAATTCGGAAGTCCTATCCTAGTTACTCCTATGAGAATGGAAGTTAATCCCACTTAGTTAACCCTTATGAAAGCAAGGGAAAGTCAAGTGAACTAATTAGTTAGATTCCCAAGTCCTAGCCAACTCCTAAGGAAAGACTAGAGTTAGTGGAATACCAGTCAATTTAGCCGACATAACAACCAATCACGGATAGTTGATAACTCAAGAGCTTCCAGTTAATCAATTAAATCCAAGAATATAAAAAAGCTAAATAAGAATCATAAATCTGAAATACCTCAAATTATTAATTAAGAAAATCCTAACATGAAGGGTTCATAAGCCAATTGGGCAACATAAGTCAAATACAAATAAAAGTATTATAATATATAAAAGTAAAAGGGAAACATAAATTAAAGGAACATTGAACCTGAGAAGAAGTTGAAATAATAAGTTGAAATAATAAAGTTGAAATCCTAATTTCTTTAAGAGGAATCCTAATCCTAAATCCTAAGAGAGAGGAGAGAACCTCTTTCTCTAAAAACTACATCTAAAATTATGAAAAGTGAATTATGAGCTGATTATTATGAATGAATGGATTCTCCCACTTTATAGCCTTTAATCTGTATTTTTTGGGCCGCAAACAGGGTCGAAAACAGCCCAGGAATCGCTGGAGAAGAAATCTGCCACGCTAATTTTCGCCACTGCGACGCGTCCGCATGGAGCGTGCGTTCGCGTCACGTAGCGTCAGGGAAACTATAGCATATTATATATCAAATCTAGGGGTGGAAACAGGCCAGGCCAGGCCAGGCTTTGATCTTAACAGGCCTGGCCTGTCATGTAGTTGATTGGCCTGAGCCTGGCCTGTAGCCTGCTATAGGCTTTTTTTAAAGTACTAAGCATGGCCTGTTATTCAGCCTGGCTTGGCCTGAAGCCTGTTAAAAGGCCTGCTAATTTTTTTTTTTTACAAAAATAAAAATATTATTTTAAAAAAATATTTTTTAATAAACATATTTATATATAAAATGTCATATTTAATATTTATAAGAATTTTTAAACTTTAAAGTATTTAAAATATACAAAACTATTTATAATTAAATATAGTAAATTTAAAATATCTCAATTATTTATATATATAATTATGTATTAAATGGTTCAGACAGGCCTGACAGGCCAGGCCAAGCTAATTAGTAAGCCTGGGCCTGGCCTATTAACATAATAAGGCCTTTATAACAGCCTGAGCATGTGCCTATTTTATAATAGGCCAGGCCAGGCCAGGCCAAACACAGGCCAGGCTGTAGGCCCCTGGCAGGCCGCCTAGCCTTTTTTCACCCCTAATCAAATCGAAGCCCCGGACGTTATCTTTCCAACGCAACTAGAACCGCGTCGTTTGGATCTCTGTAGCTCAAGTTATGACTGTTGTAGTGCGAAGAGGTCAGGCTGGGCAGCTTTGCAGTTCCTTCAACTTCTTGTATTCCTTCCACTTTTGCATGCTTCCTTTCCATCCTCCAAGCCATTCTTGCCCTGTAAATCCTGAAATCACTTAACGCACATATCAAGGCATCGAATGGTAATAAGAGAGGGTTAATATTAGCAAATATAAGGCCAAAGAAGCATGTTTTCAATCATAGCACAAAATCAGGAAGGAGAATGTAAAACATGCATTTTATATGAACAAGTGTATGAAAGATTGATAAAATCCACTCAATTAAGCACAAGATAAACCATAAAATAGTGGTTTATCACAGCACAAAAACCAGAGAGTTATGCGTGTAGTGTGCTGAAGTTGAGCCTCTAGCACAATTTTGGACCACGCGTACGCGTTACTTATCTCTCTTCACCTACGTGTGTGCGTCAACAATGCGTGCGCGTCGCACCTCACTTCTGCCATCCATGCATGCGCGTGACCTGATGCGTACGCGTGACCTGATGCGTACGCGTGCCTCACTGCCCTGTTTCACCCACCTTCTTTTCTTTTCTGCTTCATTTCTTTCCTTTTTCTCTCTTCTCTTCTTTTCTTTCCCTCCCTCAACCATCATCCAACACTACCAATCACCATCTATCACCATCTCTTTTAGTTATTTAGTTAGTTAGTTAGTTAGTTAGTTAGTTATTTATTTAGTTTGATTTATGTTTAATTTTCTGTTTTTCATTATAAGTGTTGGATTATTAATTTTGTTTGCTATTTATTGCTGCTTATTATTAACTGAATGCTATTTTGGCATAATTGTTTTTGATATTCATTGTTGGGATTCATTGTTGATGTTATATTTTGTTACTTGGTTTTGAGTTCTTAATGTTTAACATTTGTAAATACCAAGTACTCATTGCCTTCAAAGCTTTCTAATCTTTTGAATTACATGTTTTGGCCACCATGTGATTTAAAGTATTTCATTATGATGAGGCAATTTGTGGATTATCAATGCATTTTTTGTTAGGTGATGCTTGTGTATGATTTACTCTTATTTACATCACCTATTTCATGCATTGAGATTTTGGAATTGTGAAATTGGATAGTAAGCTTACCTAATTGCATATTTTTTAGCTTTTCAAGCTTTGTGGACCATTCATGCTATGTGATTGATTTTAATTTCTACCTCTTTTCCTAAGTTCCATAGAACCAATGTCTCCCACTTCTATGTCAATTAGGTATTGCAAATAAAATTCAAAGTGTGTCATTGATTGATGTGTAAGTTTCATATTCCATTTTGTTAATTAAAGTTACCTTGCATATCAATCAATGTCCATTCATTATCCAATTCACAATTGCTTGAATTTTGCTTGAATGCTTTTACGCTTCTTTATTACTCGTTTGGTTGTCTAAGCTACAATTTTTCTTTGAAGTATCTCAAGCATACTAGAATGAGTGAAGTGCACACTTCTTTTGTTAATTGTGACATAGCTCTCTATGCTAGTGTGTGAGTTCTAAACTGCGCGCAATCTTAGAACTCATACACCTATTTTTAGGGGTGTCCACAGATCGGATCGGATCGGATCGGATATGGCCGAAAATTCGATCCGATCAGCATAATTTCCATCGGATCGGATCAGATATGATATCCGCACTTTTTAGTGCCAGATCTGATCCGCACATTTGCGGATCAGATATCGGATATCGGATATCGGATACATCCGCATAATTAAACCTTCTCTTTTTAATCATATTTCTATGTAAAATAATTCGATAAAAATATTTCTTTCATACTTTTAAACTTATTTATTCCTAAAATATTTTTAATAAAACTATCTCTAAATAACAAAAATACAATAATACAATATATAAATAATATTTACTAACTAAAACATACAAACAAGTAAATATAATACCAAACATATATATTTATTTATTTTTTAATTATTATAGTGCGGATCTGCGGATCCGTGGATCGGATACGCGGATGTAGAGCAGATATCCATGATCCGATCTGCAAAGGGTGCGGATCGGATCCAATCTGATCCGATCAATTTGCGGATCGGATTGTATCCGCAATTTTCGGATCGGATGCGGATATTTACCGCGGATCTACGGATACGATCCGATCCATGGACACCCCTACCTATTTTTCATCAATGTCACACTAATTCACTTACTCAATTATAGTGATTTACCTCATTCCAACAATTTATGCTTCCTTGCTTTTGCATTTTCTCATCTTACTGTGCTATTTTCTATTTTTCATGGATGAGTCGTTATAAGCAAATACGGAAGCGAAAGAAAGAACACGCAGCAGCCGGTTGACCCACTAGCTAAAAGTGGCAATCCGGAAAGTCGCTGTACCCCTTTGCACATTTTTAGATGCACCAAGAATGGTGCAAGCTTTTAAGTGTGGGGAGGTCGTCTGACCAATCGGCATTTTTGGGTAACAATTTCTAATCCCAACACTTTCACATTTCATTTTTAGGTCTTCTAGGATTTTTTTTTAGTTGTATTTTCTTATTTTGCATATATATAATAATATGCTTAGCCAAAATAATAAAATTTTCCAAGTATTTTATCTATAGGGCACCCCAATTAATTGAGAAAAAAAATTCATTGAACTTGCTTGAATTACACATTGTGGAACATGTTTTGAGCTAAGAACACATAAGCATGTGAGTTTTGAGCCTAATTGTGTGGTTACATCATATAACCACTATTTTCCATTCTTGTATGTATTATTCTCTTTCTATGATTGTAATCTTTGATTTGTTTGATTCTTTATGTCCATTATTTTGTGTATAAATGCACTTATATGATTGAGGCCATCGTTTCAAGTAGCTCACTTACCCAAATAGCCTACTTTTTATCTTCCATTGTTAGTTGACTTTGAGCCTATGCTAAACCCATTTGTTCTTAATTTCAGCACATTACAAGCCTTAAAGCAAAAAAAATAAATGTCTCTTATTTGGATCTTTGATTAGCTTAGGCTAGTGAGAGTGTTTATCATTTAATTGTGGGAGAATTGGGAACATTAGTTGGGATAAAAGAGTGTTTTTGTATTTTTATTGAAAATATTAGGAATTGGGTACATACTTATGCATTAAATGTTTAAACCATATGCATTGGTACCTTTGTATATAATTCATCAAAAGAAAAAGAGAAAAGCAAAAGAAAAAAATGAAAGAAAAAAAATGTAGAAAAAGAAAAAGAAAAAAATAAATAAAAAGAAAAAATAGAAAAAGAAAGAAATAAAAAGGGGATAAAATGCCCCCAAAGTAAAGTTCAATAATAATCAATCCATATGTATTGTGATAAAAAAGAGAATGCATGAGTGTGTGACAAAGTGAAGAATAGGTAGTTAGGTTAGCATTCGAATTTTGTAGGTTGTTATATAGGTTAGGTGGGAAGCTTAGGTTAATCAAAGATTCAAATTTCAAGCTCACTTGACCATATACACCCTTACCTTTACCCTAACCCCATTACAACCTATGGGAAAGTCCTCATGATATTTGTATACATGCATTGAATAATTGTTGATTGTTAGATGAAAAACAAATCTTAGAGAGCATGATTAGGGGAGGATTGAGTGAATCAACCCTATACACTTGAGCGACTAGAGCGGATACACACCCGGTGAGGGTTCAATTGCTCAATTACATGTTTTCACCTATGATCATCTCTTTTCTTGCAAGTTTGTAAACTATTTTCAATAACTCAATTTATTGTGGATTTTATCTCATTAAGATACCTTTAGCCCTTATGTTCATATATGTATTCTTGGGAATGGATTTATTTTGACTAAGTAGTTACATTCATTTAGATAAATTGCATGTAGATAGGTTGCATATAGATAGTTTACTTGCGTTGAATAAATGTTGATACCCTTTGTCTCTTTCTTGAGTTTAAAAAGAAAATTTTTGAAAAAGAAGTAGTAAAATGCATGAGATTTTGAGTTATATATTATAAGTTATTCTGATTACTTTGATGTGGTGGCCTTACCTTTCTTTTCTGAATGTACAAATTAATTGTGCATATTTGACATTGGAGTTAAGCATATTGGCTCTTGAAGAATAGTGAATTTAGAGAAGTATTATTGATTCTCTGAAAAATCAAAAAGATTGATTCTTGAAGCAAAAGAAACAGAAGAAAAAACAAATTATTTTCATAATAATAAAAGAAAAATAAAAATAACAGGGGTCCAAGGCTTTCATCATCAATGGTTAGGAGGGTCAAAATTGGCCTAAAAAGCTCAAATAAGTTGCTATCGTTAACTATATGCTTGTGGTATAAAGGTGTCAAGTAAAAAGCTTGAGACTGAGTATTTAAAGTCGTGATCCAATGCTAAAGAGTATGCTTAAGAACTCTGAGTACCACTGTCTGAGAATTTAAGCAAAGCTAAATTCGAATCCAAAGGGTTTCCCCAGTTAAATGCTTGTGGCATTTATGTATCCGGTGGTAATACTTGAAAACAAAATGCTTAGAGTCACGGCTAGGCTCAAAAGGTGCAAAGTACAAAAAGAAAAAGTTGTGTTCAAGAATCAAGAAAAACTAAAAAAAGAGAATCAATAGTATCATCCAGATTCTTGTTCCAAGGGATGCCAATATTTCTGAGCTTCAAAGGAAAGTGAGATGCCAAGACTATTTAGAAATGAAGAGCTAATAACCCCATTCAGTAATTGGAACTGAGCTTCATTGACAACTCAAACACCTTATGTATTTTTCTCTTCTTTAGTCCTATCTTGTTTTTGGTTGCTTGAGGACAAGCAACAGTTTAAGTTTGGTGTTGTGATAAGTGGATATCTTATACGCTTTTTCATAGCATTTTCATGTTATTTTTAGTTAGATTTTATTAAATTTTACTATGTTTTAATGTTTTAGTGCAAAATTTACCTTTTGGATGCTACTTTGAGTTTTTGTGTTTTTCCTATGATTTTAGGTGATTTTTGGGTGAAATTGGCAAAATTGGCAAAGCCTTGTTCAGAGACGAAGAAAAGATAACAGATGTTGTCAAATCCTAACCTCCGCGCACTCCAACGAGCATATCTTAAGCTAAAAAGATCTAATTGGTGTGTTCTCAACGGTGTTGGAAAGCTAACTTCTAGAGCTTTCCATCAATATATAATAGTTTATACTTCTCTTCCAGAATCACTGACCAAAACGGGCATTGAATGTCCACTTCTAGAGTTCAACACCCAAAGAGGAGCAAGCCCCAAGTTGAATGCCCAAAACCCAAGTTCAACGCCAGCCAAGGACTAGAAGCCAGCGAATTCACCCCCCTCTCCAAGTTGAATGCCCAGAATCTAAGTTGGACGCTAGGCATCAGCCCAAACACTCACCAAGTGGGCCCCAAATTGGATTTTAGCACTCCTTAGTTTATTTTATCTTATTCTTGTAACTTTTAAATTTAAATTAACATTTTTTAGGTCTAGTATTTACTATAAATAAGGGACTCCCTTCCTCTTGAGGATCATATCTCCCAGGAGGGGAGGATCAGGCACATTACTTTACACCTTCTTCTCTATTTTCTCTGAAAAGTATGAGCAACTAAACCTCCTAAGTTAAGGTTAAGAGCTTTGCTGATTCCTATGGATTAATAATATTACTGTTTCTATTTTAATATATGTTTGATTCCATTCTATGATGTATTGTCATTTTTCATCCAAATGAGACTGGGCATGTCCCTTTTTCTACACGAGTTCTTGCGAGTCCTGATACAGATAGTATTGAGCTAAAGCTTGAGAATACATCACCTGAACCAATAACTCATCTGAGCTAATCGAGGATATGTGACATATAATCCGGTTACTTATAGGTGATGGGGTTTCTGTGGCGCTAAGGCTAGAACACTGAGCTTCATTCTTCGATCCGGAAGATCTGACCTTGTTTGTAGCGTTTTGAGTAGGATCACAAAAGAGAATAAATTGTGTGAGCTTCACCCTCGTTTATATTGAATGACCACTAACAACGGCGTTTCAAATGAATCAGAGGAGATTGACTTGATGAGAAGACATGAGTTAATCACTTACAGATTTGCCATAGAATAAATCATTTATTGTTAAAGTAGTCTGTAAGAAGTATTAATCCAGAAAGATAAAGTATCTCTAAAGCTTTAACTGATTTCTCATTACTATTTCTATATCAGTTCTTTATTGCTTTCTTTATTATTCTGTTTATGCGCCTACAATAACAACCACTATCTTTCTATTCGCCTGACTAAGATCTGTAGGATAACTATTGATTGCTGAATCCAACAATTCTCGTGGGATAAACCCTCACTCACCTGAGGTATTACTTGGACGATTCAGTGCACTTGCCAGTAAAGTTGTGCGAGTTCAATTTCGCGTACCAGGTATCAATGATGGGAAGTGGGTATAGATCTTTACTACAGACTTTATTGAGGTTGGTATAATCAACAGACATTCTTCACTTCCCGTTTTGTTTTTTCACAAGTACCACATTAGCCAGCCACAAAGAATATTTTACCTCCCTTGTGAATCTGGCTTCTAATAAAGCTTGCACTTGTTCTTCCACGACTTGTCCTCTTTCAGATCCG
This sequence comes from Arachis ipaensis, assembly GCF_059453495.1. Classification (NCBI taxonomy): domain Eukaryota; kingdom Viridiplantae; phylum Streptophyta; class Magnoliopsida; order Fabales; family Fabaceae; genus Arachis; species Arachis ipaensis. The sequence goes on from NC_142438.1 coordinate 89,146,388, forward strand.
AGCTTTTGCCACTTTTTTTGAACAGGTCACGAGCCTGGAAAATCATCGAGCTTGTGACTCATGAGGTCGGGGTGTATCCCAGGCATGTCGGAGGCTTTCTAGGAAAAGAGATTAGAGTTTTGTTGTAAGAGCTTAACAAGGTTTGCTTTCAATTCTTTATCCAAGTTGGCTCCATTGCTTGTTATTTTCTCTGCCTAATCTTCAATTTGAACCTCTTTAGTTTTTCCACCAGGTTGTGGTCGTAGGTCTTCTTGTGTTTAGACACCTCCGAGCTCAATGGTGTTGACTTCCTTTCCCTTAATGCTTCCACGTAGATTCAAGCTTTCATTATAAAACTTTCTTACCAACCTTTGATCTCCCCTGATGGTTGATAAACCCCAATTTTGTGGTTTATCTTGTGCTTATTTTAGAAGATTTTATCAGCTTTTCCCACATTTATTCAATGAAATAGCATGGTTTTATAATTCTCCCTTAAATTGTGCTTAAGTGTAAAAACATACTTTTTAGGCCCTTAAATTGGTGATTTTAATTCACTTTAATTCCATTCGATGCCTTGATGTGTTTGTTGAGTGATTTTAGGTTCATAAGGCAAGTATGGGATGGAAGAAATGAAGAGAAAAGCATACAAAGTGGAGAATGCATGAAGAAACAAGGATTTGGAGTACATCAACCCACGCGCACGTGCAGAAGACGTGCATGCGTGGAAGTGAAGTTTCATCAATGTCACACTAATTCACTAACTCCATTCTAGTGATCTGCCTTATTCCAACAATTTATGCTTCCTTGCTTTTTACTTTCTTATCTTACGGTGTTATTTTCTAATTTTCATGACTGATGCACCATAAGCAAGAACGAAAGCGGAAAGAAGAACACACAACACCGGTTGACCCACTAACTGAAGGTGGCAACTAGGAAGGTCGTCGTACCCCGTTGCTCATCTTTGAGTGCACCGAGGACGGTGCAAACTTTTAAGTGTGGGGAGGTCACCCGACCACTCGGTGTTTTTGGGTAACAAGTTTCTAATCCCAATATTTGTGCATTTCATTTTAGGATTTTTAGTTGCATTTTTTTTTTGCATTTCATATGTATATATTAAGCTTAGTCAAAATCATGAAATTTTTCAAGAAATTCATCTATAGGGCATCCCAATTGATTGAAAAAAAATTTAGAACTTGCTTGAGCTACATATTGTGGAACATGAATTTTGAGCTAAGAACACAAGCATGCGAGTTTTGAGCCTTAATTGTGTGGTTACATCATATATAACCACTTACTTTCATTCTTGTGTGTATTATTCTCTTCCTATGATTGTAATCCTTGATTTGTTTGATTCTTTATGTCCATTATTTTGTGTATACATGCATTTACATGATTGAGGCCATTGTTCAAATAACTCACTTACCCAAATAGCCTACCTTTTATCTTCTATTGTTAGCCAATTTTGAGCCTATGCTTAACCTATTTGTTCGTAATTGTAGCACATTACAGGTCTAAGTGAAAAATAATAAATGTCCTTAATTTGGATCTTTGATTAGCTTAGACTAGTGAGAGTGTTTACCATTTGAGTTTGGGGAAAGTTGGGAATATTGGATAGAGATAAAAGTGTGGTTGTGATTTTTGTTGAAAAATCTTGGAAATTGGGTACATACTCATGTATTAATCATGTGTAAACCATATGCATTGATGCTTTTGTATAAATTTTAGTTTGAAAAAAAATAATATATAGAAAAAGAAAGAAAAAGAATTACAATAAAAAGGGGACAAAAATGCCCCAAAGTCTAAAGTTCAATAAGAGTCAAAGCATATGTGTGGTGATCAAAGAGAATGCATGAGTGTGTGGAAAAGTGAAGAATGGATAGTTAGGTTTGTTTAGCATTGTATAGGTTTTCATAGGTTAGGTGAGAAGTTTAAGTTAATCAAAGATCCGAATTCTAGTCTACTTGACCATATGCATCCTTACCTTGACCCCAACCCCATTACAACCTATGGGAAAGTCCTCATGATATTTGTATGCATGCATGAAGTAATTGTTGATTGTTAGATGAAAGACAAATCTTGGAAAGCATGATTAGGGGAGAATTGAGTGAATCAACCCCATACACTTGAGTGCCTAGAGCGGATACACATCCGGTGAGGGTTCAATTACTCAATTACATGTTTTCACCCATGATCATCTTTTCTTGCAAGTTTGTAAAATCTTTCAATAATTCAATTCAATTGTGGGTTTGATTTGATTGTTAATGCCTTAGCCCTTGTACTTGTATATGTATTCTTGGAAATTGAGTGTTTTGACCAAGTAGATGCATTCATGTAGATAGACTACACATAGATAGGGTGTATATAGTTAGTTTGCATTGAATAAATGTTAATACCCTTTGCTTCTTTCTTGATTTTAGCATGAGGACATGCTTAGTTTAAGTGTGGGGAGGTTTGATAAACCCCAATTTTGTGGTTTATCTTGTGCTTATTTTAGGGGATTTTATCACATTTTCCCACATTTATTCAATGAAATAGCATGGTTTTGTAATTCTCCCTTAAATTGTGCTTAAGTGTAAAAATATGCTTTTTAGGCCCTTAAATTGGTGATTTTAATTCACTTTAATTCCATTCGATGCCTTGATGTGTTTGTTGAGTGATTTCAGGTTCATAAGGCAAGTATGGGATGGAAGAAATGAAGAGAAAAGCATACAAAGTGGAGAATGGATGAGGAAACAAGGATTTAGAGTACATCAACCCACGCGCACGCACAGAAGACGCGCACGCATGGAAGTGAAGTTGCATGGCGACGCGTACGCGCACATGACGCGTACGCGTGGATAGGAAAATTGCCAAGCTGGTCACGCGTACGTGCCAATACTCGCACGTGACTCACTTAAAGGCAAAATGCTGGGGCGATTTCTGAGCTGCCCAGGCCCAAATCCAACTTGTTTCTGAGGGTATTTGATGCAGAATTGAAGATTGAGCAAAGGGGGGGCAATTGTTTGGAGTTTTTGCATCATGTAGCTTAGTTTCTAGAGAGAGAAGCTCCCTTTTCTCTCTAGAATTAGGGTTTCTAAGGTTAATTGCATCTTAGATTCATGTTTAATTCCTTGTTTGCATCTTGTTTCTTCTACATTTTCATGCTCTAATAGTGTAATTCTCTTGTTCCCTCTTGTCAATTTTCCTTTTCATGCCTCTTTATTTAGGATTGATGAACACTTGTTGGATTTAGATTTTCTATTAATGCAATTGATGTTTGATGTTCTTTTTATTGATGATTTGAGTTGTGAATTTTACTTTTCTTGCAATTGGTAGATTTACTATTCCTTGCAATTCATTATGCTTTCCTTTTATGCCTTCCAAGTGTTTGACAAAATGCTTAGTTGGATGTTAGAGTTGATTTTGAGCATTCTTGGCTTGGAAAGAGTAATTAGGCAATCTTGAGTCATGAATACCCAACTCATGTTGGTGATCTAGAATTGTTAGTTAATATGATTTCCATTGACTCTAATCTCTTGCTAATTCAATTAGTGAGTTGATTAGGACTTTTGGATTGAGATTAGCTAGTCTTGTTTGACTTTCTCTCATGGAAGATAACTTACACATTCTTCCAACATTGGAGATGACGAAATAGGATAAATTCTTGTTAATTATTGTTATTAGTGACTAGGATAGAAAGCCTATATTCTCAACCCTTGCCATGAATGTCTCTCTTTATTACTTGCTTTCTTTACTTGCTTGATTTACTTTTCTTGTCATTTAATTTCTTGCCCCTTTTATCAATCAAAACCCCCTTTGCATCTTCATAGCCAATAATTGAACACTTCATTGCAATTCCTTGTGAGACGACCCAAGGTTTAAATACTTCGGTTAATTTTCATTGGGGTTTGTACTTGTGACAACCAATATTTTTTGTATGTGATGATTCTTTGTTAGTTTGGAACTATACTTGCAACGACATTTCAATTGAGAAATTCCATATCAACAAAAGTTCTCACATCAGTGGTAGTGATTCCCTCTGACATCAGGAATTTCATGCAGAGATGAAGAGTAGAAACGACTGCATCTAGGCGGTTGATGAGCGGATATTTTATTACGCTTTTTGGCATCATTTTCATATAGTTTTCATTATGTTTTGTTTAAGTTTTATTATGTTTTCATAGGATTTAGTGAAAATTTTATATTTTTGGATTTTACTTTGATTTTTTGTGTTTTATGATGATTTCAAGTAAATTCTGGCTAAAATTGAGGAGCTTTAGAAAAAGTCTGATTCAGAGACAGAGAAAGGACTGCAGATGCTGTTAGAATCTGACCTCCATGCACTCGAAGGAGCATTTCTGGAGCTTCAGAAGTCCAAATGGTGCGCTCTCAATGACTATGGAAAGCTAACATCCAGGGCTTTCCAGAAACATACAATAGTCCATACTTTGCTCTAGAAATGAAGGTCCAAAACTGGCGTTCAACGCCAGTACTTCACCCTCTTCCTGGCGTTGGACGCCCAAAAGGGAGCAGCTGGCATCCAAACACCCAAAAAGGAGTCCCAAGCTCGCGTTCAATGCCCCTAAGGAGTCCTAGCACGTGAAGACACCCTTAGCTTAGTCCAAACACTCATCAAGTGGGCCCGAAAAGTGGATTTTCGCATTACAAGACTAGTCTATCTTATTTTTGTAATCCTTAGTTATTAGATTAGTATATATAGGAGAAGATCACCCATGTTTAGGATCTTCTACCTCATCTTTGCTCATTCGAACCTTTCACTATTATTTTATGTATAGCATGAGTCACTAACCTCCTAGGTTAAGGTTAGAAGGTCTGCTGATTCTTATGAATTAATAATATCACTATTCTACTTCAATCTATGCTTGATTCTATTCTAAAATGTATCTTCGTTCTTTATCCTAATGAATTAGGAGTGTAACTTGACCATCATCCCTATTCACATAGGCTCTTGCAAGTCCTACCTTGACGGGATATTATTGAACCACAAGCTTGATTATACATCTCTTAGATGGCTAATCCACGGCTTCGTTGGGTACTTGGAGACATCAGTACAGTCGAGGTGAGGGGCGATTAGGGCCTTTATGGTATAGGCTAGAACCAAAGGAGAAGCGTTCTCTGATCCGAAAGATCTGACCTTGTCTATGGTGTTTTGAGTAGGATCACCAAGGGAATGGACTGCTAGAGCTTCACCCCGGTTCAGATTGGATGCCCGCTGACCCGGCGTTTGATCTGAAGCAGAGGAGATTAATGATCGCTGACCCGGCATTAATCATTTACAGCCTGCCATGGAATGAATCAACAGAACTTGGAGTAGATGGTGAGAAAAGTTGATCCAGAAGGAAGAAGCAACTCCAAAGCCTCAACCGTTCTCATACCATTGATTTCACATCTATCTAGTAACGTTTTATTTATTTATCTGTTTTATGCATTTTCTCGTGACAACTATATTTTCTATCCACCTGACTAAGATCTGCAAGATATCCATTGCTTGCTCAAAACAACAATCTCCATAGGATCGACCCTCACTCACCTGAGGTATTACTTGGACGATCCGGTGCACTTGTCGGTCTATCTGTGCGAATATTGCGGAGCCAATTTTGCGCACCAATGGTTTAAGGTTGTCCAACCTATCAAGGCATTGTAGGCTAATGCCACGTCGACCACAATGTAGTCAACACTCAAAGTTTTGGACTTCATGTAACACTCTCGCTATCAGAATGGCGCAGCCAGAAGCGGGACAATCTGATAGTAAGGGTATTACACTTCACACCTTTACAAAAGTAGTATGCAATAGGATGAAGCCAAGAAGTCAAACATGTGCATCTCCTAACCCGAAGAGGTTGTCGGGATAGACTCTCAGCTCTTTCTCTTCTAACCCAAGCTTATCAAAGGCGGGTTTGAATAATATGTCGGCCAAACTTCCCTGATCTACCAGAGTTTTGTGAAGGTTTACATTGGGAAGTATCATAGTGATAACAACAAGATTTTCAGGACTAGGGGTCACCCTTTGAGTGTCTTCTCTAGTGAATGAGATTGTAGATAAGTTGAGAACTTCATTTTCTTTGCTGACATGGTAGACTTCTTTTAGATATCTTTTTCGAGAAGACTTGGTTACTCCTCCTCTTGCAAGTCCTCCAACTATCATGTGGATGTGCCTATCAGGGATTTGTAGTGGCCGATCTTGTCGATTCCTGTCTTTATCGCCTCTCTTCCTTTTTCCCAAATCATCTGACCTTTTTGCAAGGTACCTTTCTAACTGACCTTCTCTGGCCAATTTTTCTATCATATTCTTTAAGTCATAGCAACCATTGGTGGAGACTTCCCGCTTTCTTGTGCTTAATGGGACGAGGGGGTGGAAGTTTCTCAGTGTGACAGATTTTTCTGTAGATGTTGACAAGAGAAACTTGGAGTGGAGTGTAGTTATTGTATCTTCGAAGCTTGTCCGAGCTGTATTCATCATTTTTCTTTGCCTTTATCCCGAGCTTGATAAGGAGGGTTTTGCCTTGGAACCGGTTCTCTAAGTCGGAAATTCTCTTCCATGTTGATGTACTTTTCTACTTGTTCTTGTACTTTGTACAAAGAAGTCGGATGTCACTTTGATATGAATTGAGAAAATAGCCCTTCTTTAAGGCCATTAACTAACCCCATTATTACCGTTTCTAGAGGTAAATTTTGTATTTCCAAACAAGATTTGTTGAACCTTTTTATGTAGGCTCAGAGAGTCTCTCCGATTTTTTGCTTAACCCCTAAAAGACTTAGAGCATGCTTGACTTTGTCCTTCTCTATGATGCATTGACACTGACATGGACACGGAACACGACACGACACGACACAAAATACGCAGACACGTGAATTTTAAAATCTTATAAGACACGGGGACACGCATACATATAATAAAGTATTTTTTAGATAAATCATAATGATATTTTGATATTTTATTGGTATTAAAATATAAATTAGTCTTTTAATTATTTTTAATGTCTTATTTTAATTATATCAAGTATTTAAAATATTTTTTGTTTTCATAAATAGTAATATATACTATATCTAAATTTATTTCAAGAATATATGTTAAGAATAAGATTGGACACACTGACAAGTGATGATATTTAGGTGTGTCCAAGCGTGTTCGGAGAAGAAATTTTTATTTTTTATTAAGACACGGTTGGATACAGCAGACATGTGTGTCGGACGAGTGTCGATGAGTGTCGTATCCGAAATGTGTTCGACACACGAATACAGCAAGTCAACGAAGTATTCGTGCTTCGAAGGACTCTTTCTGAATTGAAAACCGGGTGAGAAACTTTCTTACCAGATTGTCAAAAAAAGTTACCAACCTGGGTGGTAGGCTATCAAATCACTTCATCGCTTCTTTGGTCAACGTCGTCGGAAAAATCTTACAATGAGTCTTCTATGAAAGGATCTTCCCCACCCAAAGATCTTTCTTCCAAATCTGCATGATTACTCTGATTTCGCAGATCGGCTTCCAATTTCAAAAGCTTTTCTTCTAATTCCCTTCGACGTCGTACTTCCTTTTGAAGGTCTCTTTCAACTTCTCTTTGTCGCTCTATCCCTTGCTCAAGTTGCTCTAGTCAGTCGTAATACCCATGTACAAGTCCCATAATTTCGGTTAGGTGCGGAGGTTCCTCATTCTCGAGTGGATATACTTATAAATGGATTTCCTCGTTCTTGGGTTTTGATTCAAACGTCGTGTGCCCGTCTTCAAACTGATCATCTACCATGGTTGGATGTAGGCTTTCGATCCCCGGTAACGGTGCTAATGTTCCAAGAGTTACTTGAAACTGGATTGTATTTGGGTCTAGACGTGAGGTCCGGACTCCTTTTGAGGTAGCGTCCAACTTGTGTTGGTACCGAGGTGCCGCCGTCTGAGTTCCTCGTGAGGAGGTGGGGGTGGTACCTGCAAGGGACTCTGATGCTTAAGTTAGCAAGGGTTTTAAGTAGGCTTTTAGTAGATTGGGTTCTAAATATACCTGAGGGTGTCAATATATTTATAGTAGAGTAGATAACCACCTTTTAGAGTAATTTGATGTGGATTTTACAAACTACAAAACATCGGCAAGTGCATCAGGTCGTATCAAGTAATAACTCACGGTGAGTGAGTGTCGATCCCACAAGGATTAACGGATTAAGAAATCAATCGTCAATCAATTAATCTAGTCAGACAATCAAATTAAGGTTTTGAAAACTTTGAAACATAAACAGCAATGAAATAAAAGCAAGCAATGGTAACGTAAATATAATACGATTAAGAAAGTTAAGGTTTCGGAGATATTAAAACTTCCGGATTAATATTTTTCACTTTTCATCATAATCATGCAAAGATACTTTTATGGGAAATCATTAGTAATCAAATCCCAATCCCTTGGTGATTTAATATTTCTTTAACCTAATTAATCGCTAATTCCTTAGTCAATTATTTAAGAAAAGAGTTGAAGAGCGTTCACTGATTTATAAAACCACACAATTCATAAGAATCTTCCCTGGTTGATTTTATGTCACTTATCAATCCAGTTGCAAAACTCAAGAATTATGAGAATCGGTTTTCAAGCTTAATTCAATTAATCAACTTTTCTAAGAGGTTAAGAGAATTCATATCAGAGAATAATTGTTTCCCAACATATTCAAACCCTTTAAGATGAAAAATGAAAACCTTTTCTTAAGAAGAAATCAATTGCTTAAATTAAAGGTAGAAAAGCTAATGTATTAAATCATGGAATTAACAGAGCTCCTAACTTTAACCGAAGAGAATTAGAAACTCATGTTCTTCAGAAAATCCTTAAGAAATTAAAACTGTAAATTTTTGAAGAAGAGAGAAAAATGAAGCTCCTCCACTCTGTGAGTGATCTCACTTATTTATACTAAAATTCCTACTAATTCAAATTCGAATTCAAATTCTAAGAGTAATCTTATCTTAACCAGAGTGGTTAAGATAACTTCCTATTTTAAATTAAAAAACCTATATAATATCTTTTTCTAATTAAAAATAAATTAAAATATAAATTAAATACACAAAACTGCATTACTGAGGGCGTGGGGACCCTGGGTGCATGAACTGGCGCCAAACTTGAAGTCGTGGCGTTTGGCGCCATGGTTGCTTCGCGGACTAGCGTTAAATGCCAATGTCACGACATTTAGTGCCATGATGCCAGAGAGAAAGTATGACTTATTATATATGGTTGGAAAATTCTAAAAGTTTGCTTTCTAATGCCACTAGAACCGCATTATTTGGATCTCTGTAGTTCAAGCTATACTTGTTGGAGTGTGAAGAGGTCAGGATTGACAGCATCCAAGAATTCTCTTTGTACTTGTCTTCAATTTTTGGTTCCTCCTTGTGCTTTTGCTTCTCTTTTCCTAAAATTTCCCTACAAGAATAATGAAACCAAGGGAATCAAAGTAAAAAAGTCATGAATTTTCTATGGGAAATGCCCAAGAAAAATGCTTAAGATGCAGATGCATCATAGTTCCACCTTTGATGGTGGATGACCATTTCCGTTTTCTAAGGAAGTTATTGAGATCTCCCTTTTAGATAAATGGAAAATATCTTAGGAGTTAATTACTTATTCATAAGTAGAGCTGAGTTGTTTGTCGTTGCGCCCGACCTCTATGAGGTCGAATAGGTGTAGATGAAGCCAGCTCTCTTGGGTTAATTTTTATTCATTTTAGGTCTGGCTATGTTTTTTGGTAAGGGTATGAATAGTAGCTAAAACTGTAATTTCTTCTAAAACTCTAGCTTAATCGTGGGATTCTTACGAGGATCAACATCCGAAACTCCAATAATTTGTAATTTGTGTTTTGAATTTGACATGTAACTCATTCATATGTGAATAGAATTTTAGTGCCTTTGAGATGGTAGTAATTAAACATGATTTGCATTTTACTTCTACAAATTTAGTTGTTAGTTCTTCAATTTCTATGTTGTTGCTTGACTAATACTTTTTATATACTTTTAAAAAATTTACACAAAAAAAAAATTATTTGAAGGCTAAAATTATGAATGATGTGTTTGTGATGATGAATTCAAGATTGACAAAGAAAAAATAAACTAGAAGAAGTCATGAGAATAGAAAAGAAAAAGTAAATTAGACTCTGACAAAGAGTGAATTGTTACTGTTGAGAATGAAAAAGAAAATCTAAATGCTTTAATTGCAAATTCTGATTTAAATAATGAAAAAAATAGTGTTAAAATTGTGAGTATCTCTACAGATTTTTTAGTAATTTTTTATCTTGATGATGATGAATTTTTTATTTTGGTGGTGACTATTTAAAAATAATTTTTACTTTAAAAAAAAAAAATGCCAAATAGTAAAAACAAATATATCAGTTTAATTTTTGCTATCCTTTTAAGTATTGTGAAGTTTTATAGTTATCATATAAATTTAAATTTGTAACCACTATAATAATAGATATCATACATTATACTTTGTAGATTACTATATATTATGATAAGAAATGCTAAGTAATTCATTTTTTCCACTAATTAGCACTAATTTTTTTAAATAATTTTGTTTATTTAAAATTTTAGACTTTAAGTTATAAATTTTTTGTTTTACATTTTAAATTATAAACTTAAACATTAAAATTGACTAATATTAACAATGAGCTAATTCTTTAATTATAAATTACTAATCAATTAGGCTGACTTAGATCATATTGGATTGGGATTTTTTTAATAAATTAAAAAAATATTTCTAAAAGAAAACTTAACTTTAAATACCAACATACGTTTATTTTTTGTATTTTAAAAAAGTTTGCCGTATCGCCAGTGACGAATCCTATTAATATTATAGAATTAACCGAGAATAAATAAAGACTTATGTACCTTAAAAAATTCTATTACTCCCATGTACCTTGAATTCTATTAATATTTAAAGTTAAAATAAATTTTTTTTAAAAATAATTTTTTTTAATTTATTACAGACAAAAAATCTTAGTAAATTGTTGTTTGTTTTCATTTGGTAGGAGAGCGTTGTAAGATTGGTAGTTTTTGTGTCGCTATCATTATTCAGCTGTCAGTAAAAAAATTACTTTCATGAAAAAGGGGTCGAGAATCGAGATAGAAAGATATAGGGAAATTTGTAGGTTTCTGAATGAACCGAACCCATTGACAGCACATACACCAATGGCCAGACCATGCTACTTCCGTGGGAGGCAAAAAAAACCGGAGTTAAAAAATTTACTTATAACGCCAATATTCCATATTCCCTTGCGCACATCTCTCTCTCGTCCTACACACCCTCTAACTCTCCGCAGTCCGCAGTCCGCAGTCCGCAGTATCCCCATTTTCCCCTCGAATTTGAAATTTTGAATCCTTTCTAATATTTGTTTTCAGTTAATCCCATAAACATAATTACATAACCCACTGCCATCTAATCTAATGTTAATAAAACGTTAAATGCACGTCAGGACAGTTTCCGGGAGTTTCTCTCACCAGTTACTCCAAATGCCGTTCTTGCGTTTATTGAGTGTGAATGTGATTGTAAAATTACTTCACAAACATATCCGACTCTCTGTAAAGACGTGGGATACGTGTTTGTTTGTTTGATTCCTTTTCCTTTTCCTTTCTTACAACTGTGCTGCATCACTTTTTATTTTTTTATTTATTTTTTCGATGGCAGATTTACTGAACAGAAAAGGATCTGCTTTCTGGATAATTCCGTGCCGTTGAATTGTGTTCCGTTGAACGGGAGAAACATGATTGGCAAGGCTGACGAATCTGGTTCACCTTCTTGAAAGGCTTAAATCAATGTGGTCTGATTGGGACAGAGTGGATGGATGTATGTGAATCAGAGCAAGGCTCAGGGAAACACAAATCTGTGCAGACCCCGAGAGCAGCCCCCTTTGTTCTGGCAGAAAAGAACAATGCACCCACCACTCGGCGCTCCAGAACAAAACAAGTTAGCTCTCGGTACAAGTCTCCTATTCCGGCTAACCCAACAGAATTTACATCTCCACATAAGTCGCCCACTCCGGTCGCCACAAGAGAAGTTAGTTCCCGGTATAGGTCACCTTCTCCGGCTCCCCCTTCTCGAAGATTCCCTTCACCAAATCCTACAAGGACAGCATTACCATCATCGTCTTCATCGTCATCATCATTACAAAAGAGAGCTCAATCGTCAGAAAGAAGGAGGCCTTCGACTCCTCCTTCACCGCCGCCACCAAGGCCTTCCACGCCGGTCCGTGACTCATCCTTAGATGTCAAGTTATCATCCGGAAGGGCGGCGGCAGGTGGCCGTTTGCCAGAAAGTCTATGGCCTTCCACAATGCGGAGCCTCAGCGTTTCTTTCAATTCAGACTCCATTTCCAGTCCTGTTAGCAAGAAGTCAAAGCCAGTAACCTCCCTGCGTCCGACATCAAATGTGGCACACAAGCAGGCTGAAGCTCTTCCCTTAATAAGGAAGCCTACACCAGAAAGAAAGAGGAGTCCTCTAAAAGGGAAAAATATCTCTAATCAGTCTGAGAATTCGAAGCCAGTGGAGATTTTGCCTTCTAAATTCATAGATCAGCATCGGTGGCCTAGTAGGATTGGCGGGAAGGTATCTTCTAGTGCCCTAAACAGGAGTGTTGATCTTGCTGTTTCTAGAAGTTTCGACACTCCAGCACCTCCAACTGTTTTATCTTCACTGAAGAGATGTTCTAGTGATGCTATTACTCTGTTTTCGCGTGTTGGAAGTGGTAATGTAAGTGGTGAGGTGTTAAGGTCACAAAAATCTCTACCTCTTACTCCGTCAGGTAAAGCAGGACCGGGGTTTACTGGAGTCAGATCTCAGTCCTTATCAGTTCCTGGATCACACTCGCATCCTGCGTTGCCTAGTAGGACCTCGGCGTTATCATGTTCTGGGTCAAGAGGAATCAGTCCATCTAGATCAAGACCATCAACTCCTCCTCCTAGAGGGGTTAGTCCATCTCGAATAAGGTCGTCTGGTTCATCCGTTCAATCCAGCAATTCAAATTCAGTGCTTACCTTCATTGCTGATTTTAGAAAAGGGAACAAGGGTGCAGCCAACGTAGAAGATGCTCACCAATTACGGCTTCTATACAACAGATACTTGCAATGGAGATTTACCAATGCAAGAGCCGAGGCTGCACTTTACATCCAAAATGCAATTGTAGAGGTGTTACCTACTATCTTTAACAAATTTGGTAGCATACTCTTTTTGAAGTAATTCTACTGCTATGGACATGACTGCATACTCTTTTTCATTGGTGCAGAGAACACTGTATGATGTATGGAGAACTACTCTCTCACTGTTGGAGTCTGTTATCAGGAACAGGATTGATCTTCAGCAGCGGAAGCTTGAGCTTAAGCTGAATTCTATTTTGAATGATGAAGTAATGATTTTTTCTTGACAGATGTTGTTGGTATAACAAATTGAATAAAAAAAATAATTGCAACAAAAAATTCTGCTCTTTTTTTTATTTAATTTACTTTTTTCAACTTGGAGCATATATAAGGTACATGGTTAGAAGAATTTTGGTTCTGGAGGGGGCTAAGATTTTGGTAGTACAATGTTGATGGTTTTCAATTTTCCTTGCTAGAAATGTGAAATGTTATCGTCTTTCGTCTTTCCTTATTTGTTTAAGGATAAAGTACTATTTTGGTCTCCAATGTTTGAGCCAAATTCTAATTTGGTCACTAACATTTTAAACATCGTATTTCTATATATTGAGGACTAATATAGGACGTTTGAAACGTTGGAAACCGAATTAGAATTTGACCCAATTGTTGGGGATCAAAATAATACTTTACACTTTGATTAAATTTAAGTTTCTACATTTTGAGACACACCTTCAAATCTTGGCCTTTTGAAATGACTGAGGCAGATGAACTTCCTTGATGATTGGGCTGTATTTGAAAGAGATCACGGCGACACTTTATCTGGTGCTGTACAAGATTTTAAGGCAAGCACTCTTTGTCTACCGGTAGCTGGAGGAGCAAAGGTATGTATGATGGCAAGCTCTTGTTTTCATTTGATTATGAATGACCTTTATGGGGAGATAGGCACCGACTTCATTACTATGGTTTCTGTTTTAAAGGTCGATATAGAGCATTTGAAAGCTGCTATCGGTCAAGCTGTTGATGTTATGCAAGCAATGGGATCTACAATCTGCTCATCACTTTTACGGGTGAGTTAATTGTTCTATGAGTTCTATTGGACTGGTACAGATATCAACATCAATGTTAAGATTTCTGACGATATGCTTTATCATCAATTTATGTTCTATTTTGTAGGCCGAATTGCATTTGCTATCTTTATTTTTCTGTTTTTTTCATTGTTCTTTTTATCTTTTATTCTTCCCTTCCAAATATATAAATTTAAAATCTGTAATTCAGTATGAAAGGACCTTACTACCAATTTATTTATCTCTGTTCTATAAAATGGTCTAGTCTAGTTGCTGAGGCCACGTTATTTTTGTGTGTGATAGGTGGAGGGCATGAATAATTTAATTTCCGAGGTTGCAATTGTAGCAGCCAAGGAGAAAGCTTTGCTTGATGAGTGTGAATTACTACTGGCTTCGGTAGCAGCTATTCAGGTGAGAGTTATGATTCATTGCCCTAGAACATGAATTGTGTACAACGAATCTCTCAAGGAAGGTTTCGTTGCTCTTCACAACTATTTGTCTCTTTTCTTCATTGGGTGCTTAGCTATTTATCTAAATACCTTTCTTTTTGTGTATGATTATGGGTTTTTTTTATTTGGTTAAGGATAGCGACACTGGGATTATCGAAACTTAAATGTCATAAAACTGCTTCTGAGCATCAGAATTTTTTCTGGTGTTTTTGTTGAAATTTCGCAAGATATAAATTGAATTTGTGGAAGTTTAGGAGAAAATACTGCACATATGGTTTAGTGTTATCAAAATTCAAAATACAATGTTAGGATATAATACTTTCTTTTATTCTTTTAAGTAGCTTATATGATATTGCTAGTATATCATTTCGTTTCACTCTAAAATCAATGGTGCACAGTTATCATCTGTAACATAATATCTTACTACAACAATAACAAAGCCTTGTTTCATTAGGTGTGGTCGGCTACATGGATCAAATGATGTCATTGAGCTCTATAATGTATCATGTCTATAAAGATACCGTTTACATGTAAATCTCGTTTGACCACTTCATGAATGGTTTTCCTAGGTTTTTCTCTGCCTTTCACCCCTTGTTCATCTTCCATCTCATCCACCCTCCTAACTGGCTGCTCTGTCGGTCTTTTTTCTCACATGTCAAAACCATCTGAGACGCGATTCTACCATCTTTTCCATAATATGTGCTACTCCAACTCTCTCTCTCTCTCGTATATCTTCATTATTTATTCTATCCAATCGCGTATGACCACTCATCTATCTCAACATCTTCATCTCTACTACACTTAACTTATGTTCGTGCTCCTGTTTGGCCGTTCAACATTTTGTCCGGGTTTGGAACCGGGTTATGTACTGCAAGTGTAGGATAGGCGGAGTTAACATAATATCTTACTATGGAAACATTATTCCTATGGATTATAAACCTTTTTTTTTCATCATGTTTAGTTGAAAATTCACAGAAGCATGATGTGTTCTTCAAGTTTGACTCCAAATGTTTGCTGTTAAGAATTTGTTATGGTTCCCATTTGACATTTGACATTGGATAAAGTTTATAAGGATAATAAAGTGCATACAGAAGCTGGTTATTCTATATTAATTTCTGTTTTGGAATCTTATGTAATATCTTATGAGTTTCGTATTGAGCAAATGGGTACTAGATTATGATACTTAAGAGATACACATCTTTGCATTATTTGAACCATATTTATCACACTTAAGGAAATATACATCATTACCGTTCTTAGTTTTCAATTGACTGTTAATGATGCTTGCGCCACAACGATCATTGTACATATGTTTGTTTCTAATTATTTTTGGCAAAAGCAGGTAGAAGAAAGTAGTGTCCGAACGCATCTCATGCAGATCAAGCTAGCTTTGGAGATGAGCAAATAGGCGGAACTTTAAACTCAGCAAAACTACTAAGCTAACTTGCTTCTTGAGGTTTCAGACAAAAGCATTTTAATGTCTTCCAGGTTCTTCGCCATTGTAAATTTTCAAATATTCCTTTTTTTAAAAAAAAAATTATTTTCTATCTCACCTAATTATATATTGGAATTGATATTGTTTGATTACATATTATTGCTTCTTCTTCCTCAATACTAGTGGGTGGGGGCTTCCTCTTGTAATTTTTATTTAAAAAAGGAATTGTAACAAAAATATTGATACACGTCCGATTTTTCATTTTGCTTATGTTGCAAGTGGAGAATAAGTAAATAACTCCAAAGTAATCAGTGAGAAGTGAGAACCGTACTTGAAAGGGGAAAGGATTTGTTGGTCTCACGAGTGTGGGGGACACTTTTTCTTTAAAATTTTTTAAGAGTAATAAAACAAGTATATTTTAAAAAAAAATTTGTGGACTTGTTTTTAACATGATTTTGAAAAGAATCGGCTGGTCGATCTAGGTGAATTCCTAATTAGCATAGTTGTCAGAACCGAATTAGTGATTGAATCGGTCAAGTTATTAGGTCACTGAATCACTGGTTCAATTGGTGGGTCATATATTGAATTGGTTAATTCGATTTCACGTAAATAAAAAATATAAAATAGTCAAAAATTTAAAATTAAAATTTGAAATATACATATTTACTAATATTTTAATATGTAAATATTTAAAAATTTTTAAAATTTATTTTAGTAATTGTATAAATTTTAATAAAATAAATATATAAAATTATAATAAAATAAAAATGTTAATAATAAAATTTTAAGAAATACAATATTATTATTAAAAAACAAAATTAATATTTCATATAACTGAAGTTTAACTTAATTAAATTATATATAATTATAATATAATTTGAATTTTTATATAACATATTTTATATGTACAAATATATATATCATAAAATTTTTTTAGGTTGCACTAGATTTCAATATAGAATATTAAAAACACAATTTGTATTGAAGAAACAATTTGCCTAATGGATAGAAGGCAAGGTAATAAGATTCATGTGGAAGGTTTGAATCCTTGATGACAATCAAATTGTCATGTGATAACCATTTTATTGGCTAGCTGTAATTAATTTTAAAGAAAAGTTTTTTTAAGTACCATTCTAGCTTGAGTCTATTATATATTTATGTTTTTAGCTCCAATCTTTTATATAATTACTATTTTAACCCTAAGTTTCTATTTTCTCACTTTTTAAGAGTTACTTTTGTTATTTATATTTTTTATCCACTCTTTATCCTTATTTTCATATTTAACCCTAAAATTATATCATACATGTTTTCTAGAGCTAATGTCTTGTTTTGATGAATCTTTTAGTGTCTTTTCTTCAAATCTTCAAATTTTTCATCTTTTAATTTTCCTTAACTTCACTTTTATCAATCTTTTGCTTATTTATAAGTTTTATAAAATTATAATTTTACCACAAAATCTTCTTTAAGTTTATTCTTTTATTATTCATATTTTTTGCCCACTTTTACTTTAAGTTACATTTTAACCCTCTTTATAGACCTTATGTTTTATCTATGACTTCTTTAGGTTTCTTAATCACTTTTCTCTTAATCTTTTTACATCACTTCTTTAATCATCCTTTCATGAATTATGTTCTTATCTTCTCCCTTTTACAAAATTGTGTTTTGACCCCAAGCTCATATATCAATTCCGTCACTATCATCATCATATACATCCAACATAAATTCATCATAAACATTATTAACACACTATAAGACATTTAGCAAACATTCAAACATCATAACCATCATCTTTCATCAAATCATCATACAAACATTATCAAGCAACAATATGAACATATAAACATAACAAAGAGATTTCTAACTACACCTAACCCTTACCTCTTCTTTAATTTACTTCTTAATCCTCTTTAGCATAAGAAATCACTTAAACAACAACACATTAATTAATAGAAAAATAGGCCTCATGGCCGAACCAACTAGAAAGGAAAAGGGGAGTGATTTGTCACTCTATTGAGCTTGATTTTTGGCTAGTTTGGAAGTTCTCCTTAAAGCTCCTAAGAAAAATATTCTAATCAAGGAAAGGAACAACAAAACTCCCTTAAGAAACTCGTCCATATTGAAAAAGGTTTTGAGGAAAAGAAATTTAAGAGATTTTCTTCACTCACCTGTTGATGATTTCAAGAGGTAAATGAAGAAGAAGATGAAGAGGATGAGGTTGGTTCTTGAAAGATTGAGAAGTGGAGGTGTTTGCTCTTGAAACTTGATGAAGAAAATGGTAGAAAACAAGCTTGGTTTGATGGTTCTTGATCTCTCTCACTCTCGGCCTCCTCTAGCTCTCTTCCTTTCTATTTGGTTTTTCTCTCTTCCTTAACTTGGTTTAGTGGAAAGAAATAAAATTTGATAAAGGAAGGGGAAGGAAACCCAGTTGGAAAAGAGAGAGTTAAGCAATTGATTTCATGCTCTTTGTAAATCTTTCTTTCTTACTTCTAACTATATGAAATTTTGATGATTAATGGGAAAAGGGAGAGGAATCCACAGTTATGAGAGGAGAAGAATGTTAATTACATGTGTAAATATGTAGCTTCCTAGTAGCTTCCTTAACTTTGTCATAATCACCACTTAATCATCATATTTACCATGTGATTTAATTGAGAGAGAGGGAGAGGATCCGGTTTCTTCAAGAGAGAAGAGTGAGGGATGTGATGCCAATTTTAGTTAATTTCTCACTAGATCTCTTGGTTTCTAATTCTTATCTAACAATGGTAACAAATAACAAAAATTAGCATGTGATTTATTTGAGAAAGAGAGGGGGAGGAACCGGTTCTTTAAAGAGAAGAAAGAGTGAGAGATTACTTAATGAAATCTTGATAAAAACATGCTTAAATTTGGCAACTTTCTAACACTTTCCTAACCTTTATCTTAATCCTTACTAATACTCGTATTTAACATGTGACTTTAGAGGAAGAGAGAGGAAAGTTCAACCTCCTAGAGAGAGACAGAGGGGTGAAGGTGATTTTGATCATGTGGTTAAGTATTTAGATTTAATCATGATCACTTTAGGTTAATTAACCACATAATAGAATAATATGTGGTGGAGAACAAAATGAGTATATAAAGAGTAAAATATATGGTGGAGATTTATTCTTGAAGAATAAATACCAAAAGTGGTAATTATATAATCACTAGTTTTACTATAACAAAGAAAATAGAAAAAACAGAGAAATATACCAGTAAGGGTATTTTCAAAAAAAATTATTATCTTAGTTCTAAAATATTTTTAAAGTATTTTGACGCAGTTAAACTATTCAAAAAGTCCTAATACAGTTTTTTATCGGATGAATATAGATTCCGTAGATAAAAGTAATCATTAATAGCTGCTATTTTGTCTTATTAAGAAAATATTATTTTATAAGTAAATATTTTTTTATACATGTTATATTAGTAGAAGAACTAAATTAAATCTAATCGACTAGTTTGAGACATTATGTCACGTTGACATTTAACCGTCCATATCTACACCGTATTAATGACAACTGAGTTAGAAACAAACGAAGATTCATCAAAGTAAATTTCAAAAATTTATCTAGACATTTATGAAAGTAAGAGAGTATTTTAATTCGCGACAGAAATTTTAAGAATTATTTTAAATATTATTTTAGTTATTAAATTTAATTATTCTATCGTTACTTATATTTTTACTAAATTTATGATTAAGTCTATTTTTTTTTTCTTTTCAATTAATTCCTTACGCTGTTTTTAATTTTGTAATTAGGTCTTTTTGGTATTAAAAATATTCAAAGTAACAGAATATTTTTTCCGAAAATATGTAGTCAAAGATCTAATTTAGTTCTTAATTGTGAATATCTTTAATTTGCAAAAAATATTCCATTAATTCTAACATTTTTACACTAGTAAAGGCCTAATTACAAAATTAAAAACAATACCGAAATGCAATTGAAAAAAAAAATATAAAGACCTAATTACAAATTCGATAAAATTAAAAAGTTGAAGAGAGTAATTAAATCCAATAATTAATTCTCAAAACACACAACACGAATATTAAAAAATTAACAGTCTTTTTTTTTGTATTTTTCCTGAATTTGAATCAACTATATTTTTTCCTCCAAAAATGTTAGTCCCTAATATTCAGAAATGAGATTAAAATTTATTTCCAACGTTGAGAATAAAACAAATCAAATTAAATATTAAAAATAATTTAAAAAATTTAACAAGATTAAAAACAAAAAGCATAATATAACAAATTTTATCATTCCCGTGCAAACTGGTTGATCATAAAAAATTTGGATTTTATGCTACATGATGTTATTAGTCAATTATTTTCCCCTACTACCTTGGCTAAAGGTGCTCTTAAATGAAGGCCAACAGCTTTTCCAACTACCTTAAAAGTTAAAACCCTCCACACACCAAAAAAAAAAGGGAAAAAGACTACAATAGTACAATACAATGTACAAACCATCGTTTTCTTCTCTCTCTTTTTTCTACCCCGGTTTTTTTCCTTGGTATACAAATTATCTTCATCAGTTTCGATGTAAGACGGCCGGGGGAAAAACATCAGACGACAACAATTGCTGACAACATTGATTTCATTGACAACAAACTTACCAAAGACTAAAGACGGAAGTTATCTATCATATGGTAAACAACATCAGCACCATCAGAATTTAGCCAGTACGTTTTCACCTGAAAGAAAGGCGTAGAAACATGGTGCAACATCATATAAACTTGTCAAGTCTCTCTCACAACCGTACCAATACATATACGATTCAGGGTGCATTCAATACAGCTTTTTTGGCTGAAATTTTCAGTTTAGCTATATTTGTATTAATAAGATTTATAATGGGCACTCATTAAGGTTACAAAGTAGAAGTTTTGTATGGAGAACAAAAGAGATTCATGTTTCCAATGCATTAACTAAATCAAAAGGTTGAACATTTTGTTTTTCCTTAGTAAAGAGCTGTCATTAGCAGAATTCTTGTATAAAGTAATCAAAATTCCAAATGAATCAATTTCCAACTTTTTGGGAAAAGCTAAACAGAGTAGTTTCTAATTACAAATCAATCTACCGCTTTTTTTTTCAACTTATAAAGAAATCAAGTTTCGAATTATTAAAATAAATCTGTTTCATAAATTCCAATATGCAAGCCAAAGGTAAGTTTAACCAAATATGAATAAAGGTAATGCAAAATCACAAACAAAGAAGAGGACTTAGACATATCAACTGAACATATGGCATCAATCTCTGACCCAAAAAAAAGGCTGAATAGATGTATTTGCTTGGCGCAAGCAACATTTTGAAGTGCACAACTTTTCTTACATGCATAACACCAGGATCATGAAAGCACGGCTGAAAATTGAAGTCAAAGGACTCTATTTTTTCATAGGATACCTCCTCCTTTTGTACTCCATCGTTTTATACTAAAAAAAAGAATTAGTTTTGACTAATTGAAAACAAATATCAGGCTAAACAACAAGAAATACATCAATTACCATAACAGTGCAGGCTTGGGGGGAGAGGATGGAGAAGCTAATGCCAAACAGGATAAGAAAGTTGTGGAAGATAAGGTGTTATAAAACCATTTCATCGAGGGGATAACAAAAACAGTGTGTCCGAGAAATAGTGGGTTCAGAAATTTCATTCACTCTGCTGGCCTGGAAGAGTAGGATAAGGGAAGAGAGAATCTTCAGAATTTGGGAAGCGAGGCCTATATGTAGTGTACGAGAGGGGCATGCAGGAAGGAATTCAATTGAGAGTTGGTACACTGGGAGAGAATCGAGCTAATTGAAAGCTAAAGCTTTTTCCTTTTTGGGCATTGTTTTTGTAAATTCCTTCAAGTAGCCACTACTGTTATTACCTTGATATCAAGTCTGCATTCAGTAATACAGGATTTTGTTTCCTTCATATTCTCAGGATTCCAGTTTCTATAAACTCAAAACAGGATTCCTCCAAGGAACATTGGGACCCTAAAGCTCCTGATCTTCAAAAGAAGCAGGAAACGATGAAGGAGGATAGAAACGTTGAGGAGGAAAAAGAGAATAAAGATTTCGAGGAGGATGAAGATGTTGAAGTCAAGGTGGTGGTGACTATGACAGTGTCCAGACATCAGATCTTGTTCAGAACTAGAGGATGATCAAAAGAAAAAAAAAACAAATATATTCGATGGGAGGAAACAAATAATGTGCCATTGTAGGTGACCGACTGGAGGTGAAGGCAGAAAAATGAGTCGAAAGCCAATGAAATTTATTCAGAACTTGATGAAGTTGAAGGAGCAAGATAAAGAACCCTAAAGAAGCACAAAGGGTTGATGATGAGGTGGAATATAAGAAAGATGGTATTGGTGCTAAATGAGGAGCAAGGCAGACAATAGCCAGTGAAGAACAGAGGTCTAGCAAGGATTAGACAGGAGATAAATATTTAAGGTTTATTCAGAAATGATTTAGTGTGTTTTACAAGAGTACTTTGTCTTCAGATAATATCTTAAATTATTTTCTTTTTCACATCAACTGCTATGTTTATCTATATATTGGAGTCTTAAACATTGAATGAAGAATCATCTCATAATACAGCCTGAAATCAGATAACATGATAGCATCATGAAAGATTTCTGAGAAACTTTTTAAGGATATCTAGTTTACCTGGATTGTACTGTGAGCAACATAACGCTGCTTACTCTCCTTAAAGCTAACATCCACACGCTCCCATGGTACCTGATTGAGACCCCTTATCATCACCTCTACAATGTGGTCGAATAAAGATATTAGAAAAATATATATTTAAAATTACCCTAACAATCAAAATAGAGCTACAGCTAGCTTATTGAATTGCATTTGCACCTAGTATAACTATATTCATTTGATTTGTATAATTGGTGCAACCAAATTGAATATAGCTGAGGAAAATATTTATAGAATATAAATAATAAAATACAAATCAAATTGTATGTAATGAATATGTTGATTACAATAAGTTCGGAATTCAGATATCCTCAAAATTTGAAATAGAAGTTCTTGTGACTCCCATATATATAGAATTTACAAACAATAAGGGAAGAACCTTCTAAGTCAACTGCTTGGGCTCCAACATAAGAAGATGCTTTATTGCGACTGTCATTTGCATTCTCCCCTTCAACGTAAACAATGTGTGGATATTTCTCATCAATTACAAGAAGATTCGACTTGCACAAAAGAAGAAGCAGAATTCAGCCTCTGATAGACATGTAAAGCAACGAGATAGAAAATTATCAGAAAATCTATACCTTTGGAAGTTCATGTTGACGACGAATTGATGAAGTACGCCATCCAACCATATCTTCAGACTAAGTCAAGAAATTTTACGAGTTCCATAATATTTCTCTAATCTCTATCTATCAGCACCATTAGGTGAATCTATGGTTTCAGCAAAATTACTAAATTTAAAGTGGATACGATCATAGTTTGCATTTGCATATGCTACCCGACGCTTAAATGCACGTAAAGCTGACCTACACACCATCACAAACGGTCAAATGAGCAAATAGTACAGAAATTAAAATCGGTATCAGATAAGCTCCTGACAAATTAATACCGACATAAATTTTAAATCGTCAGTGTCATCAACCATTCGTAGAAGCAGAGGGGGCTTTCCATCATCATTGTCCATGAGGAAGAGATGCTTCCCAGATCTCCCAGCAACTAAATGTGCAGTTTGGGATGCCCTTCTCTCAAGAAAAGGAAGACCACAAAGGAATGGAAGCTGAAAGAGAGAGAGAGGGGGGGGAGAGAGAGAGAGAAGGAAATATAATACTGGAATTACAGTATTTGCGCTTCCATGTTCAATACAGAAACAATTAGCATGAACAACAAAACAAGTAAACCACAAACAAATTGAGCCCATCATACATCCAACTTTTGAGCATGTCTTAGAGTAGCCATATTTCATATTCTTATATCTCCTTTGAGGATACGTAATTTATGTCTGTGTATATATATAGAGAAGTGTCTTTAGAAAGCTTCTTAGAAACTGACCACCAGAAGTTCCAGACACGAAGAGATAAAACAATCCTCGGATAATATCTAAAACCCCATGCATGCAGTGGATTCATGGAAACAAAAAGGAATTAAAATCAATTGTTACACCCAGTGCACTGCACTTGCAGTCAAAGAGCAATGCCTTCCATTTGAACTTTCCTTCTAACAAAACTAAAATGCAAACAGATGAATGTCAAGGGAGACAAGCAAAAAACTGACAAAGAGATATAGTTACGTGGCACACACCATAGGAATGTAACCAACCTGTTTATTTCCTCGTGAACCAAGATGTGGTGTTGCAAATGTAATGAAGTTCACTGGCTCCAAACCAGCAATTTTGTTTTCAGAACCAGGTTCAAGGCATGGCTTCAAATATTCTGTCTTCTCGTCAACTATGCTGTTTCTACTTGTCCCAACAGGTCCCAATTTTGAAGAATAATCATAAAGCCTTCCAATAGCATATCTTGCCACCAAGCCTCCAAGAGAATGTGCCACAAAGGATATCTTTTGCACCTGTGGCCAACGTCTAATAACACATAGAACCTGCATAAATATGAGTGAAAATTGAAAAATCAGACGTGAATGGCTCGTTGCAAAGTCAACACCGAAGATAAATCATGAGACTAAGACATTCACCAGAAAACCAATCATAAATTATGTTATTACCAAAGTACCTCTTCGGCTAGCCTCTCACCCATTGTATCAACACCATCAAATGTCAATCTTGAAGAATTGCATTCACTGCCTGTGTCGACAAGATATTTAGTAAAACACAATTAATGATGATCCTTGCAAAAAAAATCAGGAAATAATTAAGAGCAAAGGATGATAGACTTGGCAATGTGAGGAGAAGAATAAGAACAATTTAAAGTAGGATGATTCAACATTTGAGAATCTGAAAGCATATAAAACAGCCCAATAAATTCTTGCAATCATCAGTACCCTTTTCCCCCTTTCTTATTTATAACATTAACTCTTAAAATTAATGCTACTAAAAAAATTCAAAATGTGAACCATAACAACATCCACACCAGCTAATTTCTTAAAGATCAGAATGTTAATAAGAAAAATAACATTCCAGGTTCCAGTAACACGTAATGTTTTCCATGTGCCACTAAATTGTCAAGATGTTCTGACGGACTCGAAAAAAAAACATATTTGGAAAAAGATCCTCTACACTGAGGAGATTGGTAAAGTAAGAAAGTAATTAAGTGAGGGTTAATCCACATTGAATTTGTAATTTTCATCATGTATGAGTCCCACTATCTTGATCGACTTCACCGACTTCCTCAATCTAGAAGAACTTAATCCACCAGATTTACTGACGTAGTTCAGATATTTTGGATTTAGTTAAGATAACACTAGAAAGCTACCATGTATAAGGATGGCATTTCACTTGTATCTTTACCAATTTCTCATTTTAGCAAATTTTCTCGTTTCCATTTTTCTCTTAGGTATTTATTTTTCTATCACGTATGGTTCTCATCACAGTAAAGTTGAACATTATAGGAAAGGTGAAATAGTAATTTTAAAGCTTACGGTGTACAATAACTTTATCAGGAAGTTTCTTCACAAACTGCTCCGCAGCATATCTCCAATCTGCAGCACTGAAATACCAAGCGCAAATCAACACAGTTAACCCACTAAACCAAAATCCTCATACGAAGCAAAGTCCAATAATATTCATGATACTGAAGCCTTACCTTCCAATTATACCATTGACCATAATAACAAGGTGACTGGGAACCTGCTTGGCGACAGAGCCAGACGCAGCGACAAATAGGTCCTCGCCACTACTGTCGGCCTCTACCCTGAGTCGGGGGTTCTTGAAGCTGAAGCAACCGCGGCCCATCCAGCGGAGCGCTTCCATTTGAACGGTATTGAGGGAAAGGTTGGGCCCCGCAGAGACGGCGGGTCTCAATCGAGATGGCGGATGGAAGAGGCAGCAGGATTCGCCGGCGCTGAAACGGTTAAGAGTCGGGTTGCGGGCAGGCACGACGGGTTTGGGTCCGAGCACAGAGCTGGAATCGGAGGCGAGCATGAAAGAGCGCTTTGTTGGAAAGAAGAATGGAATTGGGGTGAATGGAATTCACTTGCTGTGGCTTGAGAGGTCGAAGGGACTGCGACCGTGATCGGTGATTCGCGATGCTTGATGTGTGATGCGTGATGTTTGAACAGTAATCTGGTACTGGCAGTCAGAATCTTATTCAGTCCACTTCGGCCTTGGAGCGACTTGGTTGGTCAATGCCACTCCACGTCAAAGTAAGAAAATTTCAACAAAATATTTTGTGGAAATATCTTACTTCATCATTTCTCTCAATCAAATCAAATTTCAGGACGCTGGTTTAGTGAAGTGCCAACGAAGTTCTTCCTCCCTTGACAATTTGTTTGGATAGACGATGAAACATGGAAGAAAATGAGAGAAAAAAAAAATAAAAAGAAAAAATATAAAAAAATATTTTTTTATGTATTATTTGATTGAAGGAAAATTAGATAGAAAGAAAATAGGAATTTTTTTTGTTTAAATAAAAAAAATAAAAAAGTTAAAATAAAATAAAATTATGTTAATGTCTTTATTTATTTATATTATATATAAATTATAATTTATAAACGTATTCAATTTTTTTCATGAAAAAAAGAATTTATTTAATTTTATTTTTAATATTTTAATATATTATCTTAATTAAAATATATTTTTTAAAAAATTATCTTCTCTCGTTGTTTTTTAAATACCATAAACAAAAAAATATATTACAATTTTTCAAACAAGTAAAAATTAGATAATTTATGTCAAAAAAATAAAAAAAAAATTTACTTATAAGTTATATGATTAATTTCTTACACTATATTTAAAAATATGATTTTTTTAAATAAAATAAAAAGTTATTATTTTTTATAAGAAAATAATTTTTTTTATATTCTAAAATCTTTTTTTTTCTTTTTTGAACCTGTGATAAGTTCGTCCAAGGTATTAACAAACTTATGGAAATTGGAATAAGTTTGTCGCGTTAAGCAGCAAGCTCTAAAACATCAGCAAATTCTCCTACTAGTTCAGTAAATTTTAATTAAATTCGCCCAACTATATAATCTGTGATTCTCTACTCTCATTTTACTCGAGTTAAAAAAAATTTTTCTACTCTCCTCTAAAATTTTACTTTAAAAAAGCTATCCTCTCATTTCACATTTCATTTCACATCAATCTTCAAGTAAATTTTTTAAATTATTTTTTTATTTGTATGTTATTTTTTTGTTACGTAATTTATTTAATGTTATTGTTTAAGTTTAGAGTTTATATTTTGTAAAAATTAGTGTAAAGTATTAATATAAAGATAATTATTTAGAGTTAATTATTTAGTGTTAAATATTAGAAATATTTTATTAATTATTTAAATTAGTGTATTAGAGATGTCAGTATAACTAAATGCAATGTAATAAATCTTATCGGGTAAGTATATCTGTACTGTGAATCACCATTTAAAAAATTTGTTGTATAATTTTTTCCAATTTTTTATATATTTTGGCAACGATTCTCTGCTTTGTGTAACAATCTAGATTTTTAGTAACAGACTTTTTGAGATTCAAACGTTAAGAAAGTTGTAAAATCCGAGTGACACGAATGGACTCCTTTTAACGGACCGATTTTGAATATGAAAAAAATAAATAATAATATTTTTAATATATAAGAATATTTTCAGATAGTAATATTTTATTATAGAATAAAGTATCGTTTTTGTCCCCAAGATTTGGGGTAAGTCCTATTTGTGTCCCTAACGTTTAAATCGTCCTATTTGTATCCTTAACGTTTATAAAAGTGATTCAATGTTATCCTACTATCAATTATACTAACAAATCAGATTATATTTTTCAATTATTCTCACTTGGATGTATTCATTCTCAATTAGGTCTCACTTGGATGTGTTCGATTTTAATATTATACCCACTATTTGTGTTTAGATTCAATTATGTCCCTAGAAAAGTGAATTATGTAAATGTTGTAGGAATTAGTTTCAACATTTGATGAGCTATTTTTCAGAGTAGATCATCGATTCTATTCCAGACATTTGTATTCTTCAAGAAGAGATTTTTAAAACTCAAACTAAAGTGCTCATGATGTGTAATTGATGGCAGGATAACATTGAATCACTTTTACAAACGTTAGAGATACAAATAGGACGATTTAAACGTTAGGGACACAAATAGGATTTACCCCAAACGTTGGGAACAAAAACAATACTTTACTCTTTATTATATTAATATTTTATGATATTGATATTTTAATTATGATATTTTATGATAATAATATAATAACCAGGCAAAAAATTTACTAGCACCGATTAATGTCGACATTCTTATTACTAGTATCATTTATATTAGTAGCTCAAATATTTATTTTAAGAGTATAATTACTAGTGATATAATATATCTAATTTTAGTAATTATCTCGTTAAAATATTATATATATTAAGTTGGGTGACTAATCATCCTTGAAATTTGGACCATGCCGATTCGAGCCACCTCCTACTTGTTTTTTTCAAATCTTCGTACATAACTTGGAGAGCACCTCTTGCTTCCTTTTTCTTCTTTGTACGTAACTTGGAAAAAGAAGAACGAGAGAGAAAGTTGAAGAAAACTTCATAGCCTCCAAGTTTCAAAGGTTTGTTCTGTTGGTTCTAAAGTTTCGACAAAGATTTTAAACCGATTAAATTGTTCGTCTCTTCCTCCTCTTCACAACCGTACTAGATTTGTCCAAGTGAAGAGCTTCTTCTTGAACTTGTGATAAATATTTGATTATATATATATATATATATATTTATCATGATTTATAAATTATTTTTTATCGAAAATTAGGAAGGAGAGTGAGCTAGAAATCATCGAGAAGAAATTGCTTTTTGTAAGTTAAAACGAAGAGGTAAGGTTCCATAAATTAATTATTAGTTGATTGTGTTTCTGATGATTGAATAAATAGTTGATTGTTTTATGTTTGAAATTAAATGCTTAAGTGAGATTTTGATGTATGTTCCTGTCCGAAAACATTGGGCGCACTCCTGATGCCTTGGCATTTTTAGTAGATTTTTCATCTCTTTTTTAGTAGTTTTCTTAGGTCTTATTAAAATTTTTATAGCTAATCTATGTTATTCAGAGTTGTTTTGAATTTGTTGTATTTAGAATTATTGTTTAAAGAATTCAGGTTAAGATAATGCACCCAAAAGGTAACAAGGGGCATTCAATGCCCACAATCCAGCGCCTAGGGAGTGACGCACAACGCCTGTGAAGGAGAAAGAAGGTGGTGCCCAGTGCGCAGGGAGTGACACCCAGTATAAGACCCCAGATTTTTAGAAAATAAATAATGAATTATTTATGTTTATATATATGATTTTTTTTAAAAGTTGTCCTTATTGAAAAGAATAAATTAAATTTATGAGATTTTGAGTTTTAAATTAATTTGGATTTATATAAATTTCAATTACAATTGGATATTTTTGTTTTACTGAAATTAATAATTTGGGTTTTTGATTAGTTAAAATTTAAAGTTTTAGTAATTAGAGATAAAAGAGAGTTTTATATATAATTTAAATTAAATAATTAAAAGTTTTGATTAATTTTATGAATAAAGAAAATTTATTTGATTACCTCTACTATTAAATTAGAATACTTGTTTGAAAACTCAATGAGCAAATTGATAAATAAGTAGTATTTTAAAAATAATTTTAAAGGGTTAAATTATATTTTAAATTTACACATTATACTCTAATTTTATTAAAATTACCTAAACTACCCTAACTTTAACCCTAACCCAAATTTCAAAAACACACACACACACGCACACAGGATTAGAGGAGAAGAAGATTGCGCCGGCCAGGGAAGGGCTGCTGCCTCGCTACCACCATGCTCTACCCTGTCTCACGTCACTGTCATTCTCTTCGTCGCATGCATCGCTGCTAGTGGAGCATCACCGACCCGTCACCGTTATTGTTGGGTCGTCGTCGCCGTCGATTTCACCGGGAGAAGAGTTCACGTGAGAGAGAGGTGACGTCGAGAGAGAGAGAGCTGCGCAAGGAAGGGGAGCTGTGTCCAGCCATCGCCGCCACTACCGCGAGTGGGGGCTATCGTGTCGTCGCTGGGGATCGGAACCACAAGAGAGAAGGACGTGGTGCGAATTTTTGGAATATCCACAACTTAACCGGCAAGTGCACCGGGTCATCCAAGTAATACCTCAGGTGAGTGAGGGTCGATCCCACGAGAATTGATGGACTAAGCAACAATGGTTGAATGATTGGCTTAGTTAGACAAACAGAAAAATAGTTGTTGTTGTTGTAAATGCATAAAATAATAAACAAGCAAATAAAGAAAGCAATAATAGGGTTGGTGTAAAAAATATAAGAAAACAGTTAAGGCTTCAGAGATATTTACTTTTTCCGGATTAAAACTTCTTACTAACTATTTTAACAATGAATGATTCATTCTATGGCAAACTGTAAGTGATTAAACCTTAATCCCTTAGCGATTTAATCTCCTCTAACCCTCATCAAACGCCACTCTCGTGGTCACTCAATTTAGATTGGAGGGTGAAGTTCAGAAAACTAGTTTATACCACAAAGGCCCTAATCACCCCAATCCCGGCTGAATAGATGTTGCTTATCCCCATCAGGTTATGTGATTAGCCGTCTAGAAGGAGTGTTTTCAAGCTGTAGTTCAAGCGAGATAACTCTCCCAAGAATCACAAGAAATCATGTAGAAAAGGGTCATACTCTCGTTCCACCCAATTTATAAGATTAAGAACGAAAACACCACCTTAGAATTGAATCAAACATATATTAAAATAGAAGAATAATAATCTTAATCCATAGAAATAAATAGAGCTCCTGACCTTAACCAAGGAGGTTTAGTGGCTCATGACTTACAGAAAAAATGTGAAAATGCGAAAGTGAGGAGTCTCCCTCCCAGAGGAGAGATTGAGTGTGTCCTTTCACTCCTTTGGGGAGGAAGGAAGTCCCCTATTTATAATAAAACCTATAAGATTAAACCTAGAATTCAAATTCAAACTAAATAAAAACAAAATTAAATATAGATCAAATCAAATCTTTTAATTTGAAACTAAAGTAAAATATTGAATTCTAAACCTAAAAGGTATTGTTTATAATTAAAAATTACAAAAGAAAATAAAAATAGGTTAAGAAGTTCTAAATCCACTTAAGAGGCCCAAATAGTAGTGATTCGGGTTGCTGCTGGTGTTTAACGCCAATAATATGCGTTAAACATCCCAAAGGGGGTCAAAATTCATGTATGCTGAGGTCTCTTGCTGGCATGAAACGTCGGGTGGGCATTCAGCGCCGGCAGGGAGAAGTTTCTGGCGCTGGTTCTGTCCCTCTTGGGCGCTAAACGCCAGACTCGGTGTTTAGCGCCAGATTTGGCAGTGATTCCAGAAGAAAAATATAAACTATTACATATCGTTGGAAAGCTCTAGAAGTTGGCTTTCTAACGTCATTAAAACTGCATCAATGGGACCTTTGTAGCTCAAGTTATAATCATTGGAATACAAGGAGGTTAGAGTTGACATCATCTACTATCCTTTCTTTGTCGTTGCACAAAACTCTGCCAAATTCGCCCGAATTTCGCCTGAAATTATAAAAACACCAAAACAATGCAAAGTAGCATCCAAAGAGAATTTTTGAACTAAAATCTAATAAAATATAATAAAAAACAACTAGAAAATGAGGGAAAAAAGGGTATAAGATGCTCACGCATCACAACACCAAACTTAAACCGTTGCTTGTCCTCAAACAACCAAAACAATATAGGATCAATAAGAGAAAATGTTTAAGACTTTGAGTTGTCAATGAAGCTCTGGTCCAGTTACGAAATGGGGCTTATGACACTCTATTTTTGAATAGTTTTGACATCTCACTATCCATTGAAGCTCAGAAATATCAGCATCCTTCAAAACTAGAACTCAGATGGTATTATAGATTATCTTGTTTAGGCTCTAATTGATTCTTGAACACAACTCTTTCTTTTCTTTGGTGCTTTGCACCCTGAGCCTATCCGTGACTCTAAGTGTTTTGTTTTTCAAGCTTAACTTGATACAAAAACACCACAAGCACTTAACTAGGGAATTCATTGGGTTCGAATTTTCTCTTCCTTTTTCTCCCAGACAGTGGTGCTCAGAGTCTTAGACATACTCTGTAATAACATTGGGTCACAATTTTAAGTGCTCAGTCTCAAGGGTTACTTGACACTTTCACATCACAAGCATATGGTTAGGGAAAACTACTCTTTTGAGCCTTTTTAGATCAGTTTTGACCCTCCTAACCATTGATGCTCAAAGTCTTGGACCTTTTTCTTTTTTTTTTCTTTTTATTTCTTTTTGCTGTTTGTTTTGCTTCAAGAATCAAATTTTTTCTTATTTCAGAGAATCCATAATACTTCTCTAAGTTCTTGTTCTTCAAAAACCAATATTCTCAACTCTAATATCAAATATGCATTGTTCAATCCATACACTCAGAAATAGAGATAGTGCCACCATATCAAAGTAATCAGAACAACTCACAATATATAACTCAAATCTCATGTATTTAACTACTTCTTTTTCAATATATTTTTCTTTAATCTCAGTGAGCAATACATGAGACATCTTTCAAAATAAACATAAAATAACAAAATAAAGAGCTAAACTAGAAAGCAAGGAAATCCTACTAGTGATCATGCAAAAGCTAGAATAGAAAACAGGAAAAAAGCTAAAAATACTGGAAAAACAGAAGATAAGATAAGGTAAGGGATAATGAAACTTAACCACCTCAGTCATGGTGGCTGCTGCTCACTCTTCAGGCTATGCTCTTCTATGGAGATGATTCACCTCCCTTTGGTGACATTGATGATAATATAAAACGAGAGCTTGCTTTGCAATACCAAACATAAAAGTTTTCTTGTCCCCAAGTAAAGAAACTGAAAATGGGAAGGGAAATGAAGAGCACACGGATAAAAAAGATAAAAGTGATAGAAGGGGAAGGAAAATTTATATTTAAAACTTTTTTTACCCCCTTGGTGGCGTGAAATGCCCATTATGGACGTGAAACACCCCAAGGGGATCAAAACTTTGCATGCGAACGCCCAAACCGCTACTCCCCTCATGGCGCTAAACGCTCTCTCTGGCGTTTAGCGCCCGCAGCATAGATCCTCCAGGGTATTCTGTTTTTCTGTCTAAGTCTTCCTGTCCCTATTCTAAGCGCTGTACATAATCACAAACATTAGAAAACTTAGGAAAACTTATGAAAATCAATAAAAAATAAAAATGAAAATCAAACTGAAATAAAACTAAAAGATACTCATGGTTGGGTTGTCTCCCAACAAGCACTTTTTTAACGTCATTAACTTGACGGTTGTTCTTAAATTTTCTTCCTCTTCTTCCAATTGGTTAAAAGAAATGACTCCAAGGGAGGAGAGGAGAAAATTAGTGCCCTTGGACTGGAATTCCTCTTAACAAGCTTTCTTTTATTATTGTCAACTTGATTCGCATCGGCTGTTGGGGTAGGGGTTGGATTGCTTTTTGTTGACCTTCTATCTTTTATGGATATGGTCTTTTGTTCCTTGGTCACAATCTCCTTTTCAGTGCTTTCCTTGATTATCTTTACCACTCTGAATTCAGGTCTTGGGTGTTGTGTAATGGGTGAAGTGTACCTTTCATCAAGAATCTCTTGAATTGGTGGTTCAATGAACTCACCCTCTATGTAGCTCTCTGCTTCATTGGAGTGTAAATTTCCATAATTGTTTTTCTCCCTTACAACCTCCTTTGTTCGTGCATCTTCTTCTTCTTCCATGTGTGAGGGTGGAGAGTTCTCTACTTCACTGGGGTATGGACTCCTTTGAATGATTCCCTCACGTTCTTTTGTAGGAATTTGTATTATTTCTCTTGTGAGGGAGTTTGCTTGTTGGTGCACGAAATTGTGATCTCAGGCAACGGCGCCAGAAACTCTGTACGCACGTCTTAATAAATCGTTTTTCATTCACAACTTCGATACAACTAACCAGCAAGTGCACTGGGTCGTCCAAGTAATAAACCTTACGTGAGTAAGGGTCGATCCCACGGAGATTGTCGGCTTGAAGCAAGCTATGGTCACCTTGTAAATCTCAGTCAGGCGGATATCAAATAGTTATGGAGTTTTCGAATATTAATAATAAATAGAAAATAAGGATAGAAATACTTATGTAATTCATTGGTTAGAATTTTAGATAAGCGTATAGAGATGCATTCGTTCCTCTGAACCTCTGCTTTCCTGCTGTCTTCATCCAATCAATCTTACTCCTTTCCATGGCTGGCTTTATGTAAGGACATCACCGTTGTCAATGGCTACTTTTTATCCTCTCTGAAAAATGGTCCGATGCGCTGTCACTGCATGGCTAATCGTCTGGAGGCATCACCCTTGTCAATGGCTGCATCCCATCCTCTTGTGAAAATGGTCCAAATGCTCTGTCACAGTACGGCTAATCATCTGAGGTTCTCGATCATACTGGAATAGGATTCACCCTCCTTTTGCGTCTGTCACTACGCCCAGCACTCGCGAGTTTGAAGTTCGTCACAGTCATTCAATCCCAGAGTCCTACTCGGAATACCACAGACAAGGTTTAGACTTTCCGGACTCTCATGAATGCCGCCATCAATCTAGCTTATACCACGAAGATTCTGATTAAGAGATCCAAGAGATACACATTCAATCTAAGGTAGAACGGAAGTGGTTGTCAGGCACGCGTTCATAGGGAATGATGATGATTGTCAAGTTCATCACATTCAGGTTGAAGTGCGAATGAATATCTTAGAAGCGGAATAAGTTGAATTGAATAGAAAAACAGTAGTACTTTGCATTAATCTTTGAGGAACAGCAGAGCTCCACACCTTAATCTAGGGAGTGCAGAAACTCTACCGTATGAAAATACATAAGTGATAATGGTCCAGGCATGGCCGAATGGCCAGCCCCCATGAAAGTCTAAGATAGCATAAAACTGATCAAAGATGTCTAATACAATAGTAAAAAGTCCTATTTATACTAAACTAGTTACTAGGGTTTACAGAAGTAAGTAATTGATGCATAAATCCACTTCCGGGGCCCACTTGGTGTGTGCTTGGGCTGAGCTTGAATGTTATACGTGTAGAGGTCAATCTTGGAGTTGAACGCCAGTTTGTAACGTATTTCTGGCGTTCAACTCTGGCTTGTGATGTGTTTCTGGCGTTTAACTCCAGACAGCAGCGTAGAACTGGCGTTCAACGCCCTTTTACGTCATCTAAACTCGGCCAAAGTATGGACTATTATATATTTCTGGAAAGCCCTGGATGTCTACTTTCCAACGCAATTAGAAGCGCGCCATTTTGAGTTCTGTAGCGCCAGAAAATCCACTTTGAGTGCAGGGAGGTTAGAATCCAACAGCATCAGTAGTCCTTCTTCAACCTCTGAATCTGATTTTTGCTCAAGTCCCTCAATTTCAGCCAGAAAATACCTGAAATCACAGAAAAATACACAAACTCATAGTAAAGTCCAGAAATGTGAATTTAACATAAAAACTAATGAAAACATCCCTAAAAGTAACTAGATTCTACTAAAAACATACTAAAAACAATGCCAAAAAGCGTATAAATTATCCGCTCATCACAACACCAAACTTAAATTGTTGCTTGTCCCCAAGCAACTGAAAATCAAATAGGATAAAAAGAAGAGAATATACTATAAATTCCAAACTATCAATGAAACATAGCTCCAATTAAATGAGCGGGACTTGTAGCTTTTTGCCTTTTGAATAGTTTTGGCATCTCACTTTATCCATTGAAGTTCAGAATGATTGGCATCTATAAGAACTCAGAGTTCAGATAGTGTTATTGATTCTCCTAGTTCAGTATGATGATTCTTGAACATAGCTATTTTATGAGTCTTGGCCGTGGCCCTAAGCACTTTGTTTTCCAGTATTTCCACCAGATACATAAATGCCACAGACACATAATTGGGTGAACCTTTTCAGATTGTGACTCAGCTTTGCTAAAGTCCCCAATTAGAGGTGTCCAAGGTTCTTAAGCACACTCTTCTTTTGCTTTGGACCTTGACTTTAACCGCTCAGTCTCAAGTTTTCACTTGACACCTTCACGCCACAAGCACATGGTTAGGGACAGCTTGGTTTAGTCGCTTAGGCCAGGATTTTATTCCTTTAGGCCCTCCTATCCACTGATGCTCAAAGCCTTGGGATCCTTTTTATTTACCCTTGCCTTTTGGTTTTAAGGGTTATTGGCTTTTTGCTCTTGCCTCTTGGTTTTAAGAGCTTTTGGCTTTTTCTGCTTGCTTTTTCTTTTTTTTTTTTTGTATTTTTTTCTGCAAGCTTTGTTCTTTGCTGCTTTTTCTTGCTTCAAGAGTCATTTTTATGATTTTTCAGATTATCAAATAACATGTCTCCTTATCATCCTTCTTTCAAGAGCCAACATATTTAACATTCTTAAATAACAACATCAAAAGACATATGTACTGTTCAAGCATTCATTCAGAAAACAAAAAGTATTGTCACCACATCAATATAATTAAACTAAGTTCAAGGATAAAGAGTTGTTGTTGCTGTAAATGCATAAAATAATAAAATAATCAAATAAAGAAAGCAATAATAGGGTTGGTGTAAAAAAATATAAGAAAACAGTTAAGGCTTCAGATATGTTTACTTTTTCCAGATTCAAACTTCTTACTAACTATTTTAACAATAAATGATTCATTCTATGGTAAACCGTAAGTGATTAAACCCTAATCCCTTAGCGATTTAATCTCCTCTAACCCTCATCAAATGCCACTCCTGTGGTCACTCAATTCAGATTGGAGGGTAAAGTTCAGAAAACTAGTTTATACCACAAAGGTCCTAATCAACCCAATCCCGGATAAATAGATGTTGCTTATCCCATCAGGTTGTGTGATTAGCCGTCTAGGAGGAGTGTTTTCAAGATGTAGTTCAAGTGATATAAATCTCCTGAGAATCACAAGAACTCATGTAGAAAAGGGTCATATTCTCGTTCCACCTAATTCATAAAATTAAGAACGAAAATAACACCTTAGAATTGAATTAAACACATATTAAAATAGAAGAATAACAATCTTGATCCATAGAAATAAACAGAGCTCCTAACCTGAACCAAGGAGGTTTAGTGGCTCATGACTTACAGAAAAAAATGTGAAAATGCGGAAGTGAGGAGTCCCCCTCCCAGAGGAGAGATCGAGTGTGTCCTCTGGAAGGAAGAAAGTATCCCTTATTTATAATAAAACCTCTAAGACTAAACCTAGAATTCAAATTCAAACTAAATTAAAACAAAATCAAATATAGATAAAATCAAATCTTTTGATTTGAAACTAAAATAAAATATTAAATTCTAAACTAAAAGATATTGTTTGTAATTAAAAATTATAAAAAGAAAATAAAATAGGCTAAGAAGTGCTAAATCCACTTGAGAGGCCTAAAGAAGATTGATTCGGGCTACTGCTGGATTTTAACGCCAATAATGGGAATTAAATGCCCCAAAGGGAGTCAAAATTCGTGTATGCTGAGGTCCCCTGCTGGCGTGAAACGCCGGGTGGGCATTCAGCGTCGGCAGGGGGAAGTTTCTGGCGTTGGTTCTGTCCCTCTTGGGCACTAAACGCTAGGCTCGGCATTTAGCGCCAGAGTGGGCAGTGATTCCAGAAGAAAAGTATAGACTATTATATATCGTTGGAAAGCTATGAAAGTTGGATTTTTAACGCCGCTAGAACCGCATCAATTGGACCTCTGTAGCTCAAGTTATGCTTGTTGGAATGCAAGGAGGTCAGAGTTGACAACATCTAGTATCCTTTCTTTGTCTTTGCACAAAACTCTGCCAAATTCGGCCGAATTTTACCTGAAATCATAAAAACACGAAAATAACTCAAAGTAGCATGCACATAGGATTTTTGCTCTAAAACTTAATAAAATATAATAAAAAACAACTAGAAAATGAGGGGAAAAGGGGTATAAGATGCTCACGCATCAGGATGCCGTCGAGCTGTTGGAGGCTATGCCGCCACCGTCGTCCATGATGCCATTGCTGTTGCTAACGTTAGCTGTCAGAGCCACTATCGTCATCGGATGTCGTCATTAGCACTGGTGATTCCTTGGTTCTTCACTAAGTGCAGTAAGTTGTTTTAATCCTAAAACCCCTTTTATCGCTATTCCAATATATATTATTGAGGTTTCTACGGTGTTTCTATGATAGGGTTGAATATGGTGATTGCATGCTGTGTTTAGAGTTGTCGTTGTCGCGGAAAAGATGAAATGGGGCTGTGATTGCGGCTGCTTTTGCTGCAGGCCAAGAGAAAAAGGTGTTTTGCGCATTTTATAGCCTTCGGGTTTCGACTATTCGAGGTAGGGGTGATTTCTCAAACTTATTTTACTTTCAAGAATTGTTATAAGTTGATATTAATCTGAAAAAATGTATTTTTATGATTTTGTAAGTTTTGTGGACTGAACTGAGTTACTTTGAATAAAAGTAATTGCTTGCCTGGTTGGTTGTTGTTGACATGATTCCTTGATGGTTATATTGATTTCTTGATTGTATTAGAGTCATTGAGAATTCTAATTTAGTAATTCATTTTCTTAAATTGGTGGTTGCTGAAATAAATTGAGATTTGTAAATATTTTGATATTGGAATTTTGTTTTGTTGATTTATTCGGAAATGATTTTAAGAATTAGAAAATGATTTGATATTTGCATGTCTGAATTTTGTTTGATTTTAGAAAAGGATTTGAGATTTCAAAGTGGATTGGTTGGACCCTTGAAGGGTGGCAAAAGTCCAAAATTTAGAGGGAATGCTACCAAAATTTCTATAAAAAAATGGATGTTTTCGTTTAAGGTGGTTATTTAGAAAGATTTG
Organism: Arachis ipaensis; assembly: GCF_059453495.1. Taxonomy (NCBI): domain Eukaryota; kingdom Viridiplantae; phylum Streptophyta; class Magnoliopsida; order Fabales; family Fabaceae; genus Arachis; species Arachis ipaensis. The sequence goes on from NC_142438.1 coordinate 89,185,312, forward strand.
GTTTTAAGGATTATATGATTTGATTTTGAGTTATTAAGAAAAGGAATTATGTTTTGAGTTTAATTTATTTAGAAAAGAATAAATTATGTTTTAAGTTTGAATTATTGATGAACGGAATGGAAGGAATGATGATGATTGAAAGAGAATGAAGAATGATAAGATTATGATTTTAAAGTATGGTTTTTTAATGAAACTGAATGATAATTGAGTGAGAGATGGATTGATGAAGATTGAGTTTGAATTAAGGATTACAAGGATTGATATTGAAGTACGATATTTGAATGAATTGAATGATTATGAGATGTATGTGACCAGACAAGAGGCGGTGGCATAGTCCATTCACTCCGGGTATAAGTTGAGGCTCTGGGTAAGAGGCGGTGGTGTTGTCCACTTGCTCTGGATAAGAGTTCTAGGCTTCGGGTAAGATGCAAGGGTTGAGTTCTGCCACCACTTGCTCCGGGTTGAGAATTGTAACACCGCTTGGGTAAGAGGCAGGGTGAAGTTGTCCCTTGCTCCGAGTACGCGGGTAAGATGCAAGGGTTGTGGCTTAGTCCCACTTGCTCGTGTTTGGTGTTCTGTCTAGGGTTAGCTACCTGTTCCGAGGGTTACCTGAAACTGAAGGTCGATCTCAGAGGAGATCTACGGTTGTGGTCGGAGCTGTCGTGTCCAACTTGCTGAATCTTGAAATATTTCTGATCATTGATCACTGGAGGGTGGTGGTACCTGCAAGAGACTCCGATGCTTAAGTTAGCACGGATTTTGAGCAGGTTTTTTGTGTAGAATCAGAGTATGAGTTATACCTGAGTACTCCAGTATATTTATAGTAGTGTGGAGTGACCTCCCTTGAGATAAGTTAGTTATCATATCTTATCTTTTGTGGGTGGGTCCCCTTATCTTTGGCCAGTCGCCTTTAGGTGGGCTGTGATCTTCTGCTTTGGGCCTACTTGGGCCCTGATAGCATTTTGGCCGAGCTCTTTGAGAAGAGGTCGGTGTCGACAAACCTTTATAAGAGGTCGGTCGTTTTTGTCTTCGTCTAACCCGGCTCGCCTAGCTCGACCCAAGGTATGAACAGTGCCCCTGCTTGAGTTTGGACCTTTCCATGAGATCGTGCTTTCTGATCTTCGATATCTTTGGGGAAGTCGTGCTCAAGCATCTTGGTCCAACCCATTCTTCCGTTCGCGAGTTTCGCGTCATGTTTGAATTTGGAGCCTTTTTTGCTTTTTGCCTCCTTTATTATCGCGCTTTATTCCTCGAGGGGGTTACTTCCTTGGGAATATGCACGTGCCTTTAATGCCCATTGATTAAGCTTTCATTTTGCTTTGCCGTTTCTTTTTCCCTTTTTATACTTTGTTTTGAAATCAAAAAAGAGGTTTTGCTCTCACTTTCAGTTTTGAACTTAGGGAAGCTTTCTTTCTTCCTTTCGTTTTTTGTTTGCGAGATATCTTGTTCGTCTGGCTCCTCTGATTTCTTGCCCCCAAGCTTCGTACTTTTCTTTTCAAAAGCGCTCGTTGGTGGGGATTGCCTGTGTTTCTGTTTGAGCATTCTTTGCGTTCATTTCTTCTTCTTCACAGGTTGGTATTCTTCTTCCTTTTTTATGCCTTAGTAGTCATCTTTATGTATGCTTTTACTGTTGCATGCTTGTCTTTATGCACAAAGTCTCGATCTTTATTGTGTTTGTTTTGAAAATGTTGGACCTTCCACCTAAAGATTGCGTCCTTATTCTTGATCGGGGTTATGATTTTCTTTATCCCTGTTGCTCCATTTTAGGAAAATGTGCGCGCTTTAGGTTTCCGTTGCTATCTCCGGTAGTTTACTTTGAGAGTTTTAGGGTTTTGATTTTTGTGTTGTTTTTTTTTTTCTGTGCTCTCGTACTGTTGCTTCCAAAGGGTGCCCCTGGGATTTTGATTTTGCTACTGGTGAGCCCTGGGAAGCCCTTTGTTTGCCATACATGTTGTTTGTCAGTTGCTTCGCCCCTTTTTGTTTTTGTCCGAGTTGTTTTGGTAGTGACACTTTTTCTTTCTCCTTACTGTAGGTGTAATTTGCTGTATGTCTTCCTGAAAAAATATTGTTGAGATGTCTACCAAGGTCTCTGCTGTCATGGCCAACTAGCTGGACTCTATAGTCCTGATGTGTGTGACCGTGGATGAACCCGAGTACTGTGTAAGGCTTAGGAGGTTCCATAGGATCTGTAGCAATAGGGATGATGAAAAGAATTATGAACTGGTGTCGCCTGACCCCGATGAGAGGGTTAGTTTCCCTTCCTTAACTCAGGGAGAACAACCCTTTTTCTATGCTTATGACTACTTTTTTAGTCAGTTGAATATCATCCTTCCTTTTACTGCCTTTGAGACCGACCTATTATGGTCTTGTAATGTGGCCCCTTCTCAGCTTCATCCAAACTCATGGGGTTTTATAAAGATTTTTCAACTGTTGTGTCAAGAATTGGGTGTCCGACCTACCGAAACTCTTTTTCTTTATCTTTTTGTATTGACAAAGCCCAGGGTAGCTAAGAAAATAGCTTCTTGGATTTCATTCCGAGCTACTCAAGGGAAGAAGGTGTTCTCTATGTTTGATGAGTCCTTTAGGGACTTTAAGAATTACTATTTCAAAGTTCGAGCTATTGAGGGTGCTCGCACTTTTTTCTTAGATGAGAATGATGAGCCCACCTTCATTTATGTTGGCAAGAAAATGTAGTAGTAGTCAAATATTCTTGGGAGAGTCTGAGTGAAGTAGAACAAGCTTTGGTAGGCATTTTAGAGGAGCATTAGGGGAGCTTCCTTACTTGGATACAAAGAAGTTTTAAAGTGATCCTTCCCTTCTTCGTGCTGAACTAGGTAGCGTTCGACTTCTTTTGGATAGTTCTCTTTGATTTGTTTGCAAGTTTTAACCCTCTATGTTATTGTGACTTGTTTTTCTGGCTTCCTCTTTCAGAGATGGTGAAGTTTTTAGACTCCATGAAGGCTTTCCAGAGGGCCAAGAAGGCGCCAGCTGTCCAAAACTTGTCAACAAAGACCTCAGGGGAAGGGTCTTCTCAGGTGTCCCCAAAGAAGCCGACTTCTAACTTTCAGGGCCCGAGAAAGATCATCCTGACCTCTAGAGTTTGGGTAGCTCCATCTGATCCCTCTCAGGCGACTTCTGGCCCTGGCTCCTCTCTTAATGCTGCTAGCCCGCCTCCCAAGCGTCAAAAAATTGTTGGGACATATAATCTGAATGATAAAGATTTTGATGGCGTTGGTTTTGCTACTGAGTTGATATCTCCTCATGGAAAAGTCCCCCTGGACGACGTCTCCATCCTTCACCACCTTGATTTCATTGCTAGCAATAGTATTCGGATGGCCAACCTTAGTGCGGCCTTATCTCGAGTTATCCGGGACTCCCCGGTTCATGTGACTAAGGCCTTTATGGAGGAGGCCAAGGCTGAGTTTGATAGGGTGAAGGGTCTGAAGGATGAGCTGGACGCTAGAGTGGCCAAGCTGGAGATTAATGTGGAGAAGGAGAAGGAGCGTGCTACTAGAGCGGAGGCGACTGCTAACTTGGCTGATGAGGTTGCCAAAAAGTATAAGGATAGCTATACCCAGACCTACGGCGAGATGCTAGAAACTAAGGAGAGGCTTTAATCTGCCCAAGATGATTATGCCGAGCTTCAGGAACACATGGTGAGTAGTATGACTGATATGTTCGAGATCCTGAAGGCTCAGGTCCAAGTTATTGCCCCCGAGGCCGATGATACCAGGGCATCTTAGGCTAGTTTCACTAGCCTTTTTCTTTATTTTTAATAGGTTTTATGCACTTTCTTGAGCTATAAGTAAGCAATTGGGTTAGAAATTCATGTATGCCTAGATTCATCCAACCATGGTTAATTTGATGCAATTTCATGAGAATTATGTTATGATTACTTGTGTGCTGAGAATGATGAGAATTCTCATGATTTTAGCAAGGCTTTGATGCATGTATTGGTTGATGACAGGTGAAGGAAAGCATGGGAGAAGTTGAAGAAGGAACATGGAAAGGATGAACAAGAAGCAACGTTGGTGGCCAAATTGGACCACCAACGTTTCCTCAAACGTTGAGAAGAAAACAGAGCCAAATTGGACCACCAACGTTACCCCCAACGTTGTGAATAAATGAGCTTTCTGGAGAATTTGAAAATCTGTAGCGACGCGCATGCGTGCTATACGCGCATGCGTGGATTGGAAATTCTGACAATCCACGCGTACGTTGGACCCCAAATGTTGCCTCAAACGTTGATGGCCAATGTGTGCGATTCTGATCTCAAAAAGCTGAATTTGAAAACGAGCAACGACGCACATGCGTCTATGGTGCATACGCGCGGGTTTAACTTTTGAGAATCCATGCGCACGCATGGATAGACCAAAGTTGGAGGGAACGTTCCCAGTCTAACGCCAAGGCCAACGCTCTTCTTAAAGCTTTCAAAACTGAAAATTGGAATTTTGCATCCACGCGCACGCGTAGCGTACGTGCACGCGTGGATGCGCATTTTGACCCCAATGGTGCAAATGCGCAAAGCACGCGCACGTGTAGGTAGAAGAATGTTGGCACTCCAACGTTGATTGAAACGCCAATGACAGCAAACAGAAATGAATTTTCTAAAGGGCGTTTATTTCAACGTTGGTCCTCAAACGTGGAATCCAACGTGAAGCATCAGAATTTGGCAATTCAAACAGATCTCTTCTCAACAGCAAGGAAAACCAATTAGAGCAACTTCAACCCAATTGAATCAAGGCCAAAAGCCCAATTCAGAGATTGAAGATCAAGCAAAGAAAGTGTATAAATAGCTTAGAATTTAAATTGTAAAGAGAACTTTTTTTGGGGAAATTTTCGGCAAAAGAAAGATACTAACACTCTGCCAATTTTACTTTTCTGCAAATCTTTCAATTCCGCAATGTATCTTTCAATTCCATTTTCCATTTTGAGAGCTATTAACAACTAAACCCATTTCATTGGGTTAGGGAGCTATGTGTAATTCAATGGATCAATATTAGTTTTCATTTTTCTTCTTCTTTCTTTTCTCTTGATTTTACTAGAAAGCTTTCGTTCTTCATCCAATTGGATAGTTGTCTTGGGAAAGAAGCTATTCATAATTGGATCTCCTTGGAACCTTGGAAAAGGAATGAGGAGATCATGCTAGAATTGCTTTCTCACATTGGATTAGATTGGGGTTTGGATGGATATCGTGACATGTATTCCTACCAACACTTTGATCTATGAATATGTGTGGTATAATTAGTGACCGTACTTCATCTCTTCCCATGAGCACTTGAATCAAGGAATTGGACAATTGTTCATGCTTAGAGAGATTAGATTGCCAAGAAATTGGGATCTAATCACGCCAAGAAATTGGGATCTAATCACCTAAGATTGCCAAGGAGATCAATGAATGCATTGATTGAGGAAGAGATAAAAATGAATTTGATCTGGAGAATTATAACATCTCCTGACCCCAATGAGCTTTCTCATCTCTGATCTACCCATTCTTTTATATTCTACTTCTTTAATTTCGTGCTTAATCCTCATTCCCATTTAATTTCATGCAATTTAAGCTTCTGTCATTTAATTTTCTGCAATTTAATTTTTGTCATTTAAGTTCTTGCAATTTAAGTTTCCTGCCAATTTTACTTTCTGTAATCCCAATTTCAATTTTGATTTAGCTCAACTAGAACAATTCTTCAATTAACGTTAATCAACCAACCAATCCCAGTGGGATTCGATCTCACTCTACAGTGAGTTTTTACTTGACGACAATCCGGTGCACTTGCCGGTAGGAAGTTGTTGAGAGACAGTTTTCGAGTGAATTAGCCGACCTCTCCTTGTTCAGCATGGATAATATGGTGGAGGATGGCAAGATCGTGCCTGCCCCTAATGATGATGATGAGGGTCCTCCCCTTGTGCCACCAGCCAAAGCTTCGGAGACTTCAGCTTCTTCTATTCCTACAGAGGTCGACCTTCCAGTGCCCGATCCTGATGTGTAGATTCTGAATGGGTCGGATGGAGTTGTTAATGCTACTCCTATTTCGACCATGCCTGCTCCTGTTCCTCCCAAGGATGTTGCTATTGGGGAAAATTGGATCCCCTATGACTTTTGTGTACTGTTATAGTCCGATTTGTGGACTTTTGAACTTGTTTATGGTTTTTGTAAGTCTCTCTGTGGTTGACTATTTCTGACATTCGGTTGCTTCTTAGCAACCTTTTTTTTCAAAAAACAAACATTTAAACTCTTGGGCTGCCTTTTAGTCAGCCCTTAAGTCCTTAATGCTTTATATTTGAAGGATGCGTCAAATCTTTAATACTTGGAGGTTTACCCTTGCAACCCTTGCGGATTTATAGAGGTTCGGTACTTTTCTTGTTCGACCTCCTTGTTGTAGTGTGAGTTTTTTTACCTTGTCCTTTGGATCATGCCTTGCTTTTGAGTTTATGTTGTCTGTTCTCTGCTATTGGCGAAGTAATCCTGGTGGCCTAGTGTCCGGGCTTTCAGTAACTTGTCCGACAACTTTTTAGTGTTCTATATAACCTTTTTAGTTAGTTCGAACAACTTCTTTGTAGCCCTATTTCGAGATTGTTTCCTTTGTTGAATGGAGTTGTTCCCCTTTTTGCTGAGCACGTTTGAGCCTCAGGTTGTTTTCAACCTTTTTGGCTTTTATTATTTCCTTGAGGTCATGCTTGCTTCGCGAGGTCGCCCCTTCTGTTGATGTTTGATGTGAGCTTTTTAGTCATGTTCCAACAACTCTTTAGGTAGTGTTCCAAGGGGAACCTTTTCTTTATAGTTTGTTTGGATGACTTTTTAGCTCTTGTTTGTGCTTTTACTTTTTAAGTAGTGTCTTTTTTTTTTTGCAAGACTTGTACTTTTATAGCTAAGCACTTCTGTCTCGACTTTTTAGCCTTTCTTTGGCCTTTGCGAGATGTCTTCATCCCTTTTTGGTGATCCTTTTGTTGGTCCGACTTCTCTGTCGGGCCTTGTTAAGTTATTTTTAGTAATCCATTTTTAGTCAAACCTCGTCAGGTCACTTTCTATGGATTACTTTTTATAAATTCTTGCATTAACTTGCTTCTATCGCTTTCACCTTGCTGACCTCTTTGTAATCGGGCGATGAATTTGATTTTCATCTTGCCGACCTCTTTGTAATCGAGCGATGAATTTTTGCGTTTTATGAGCTTAGATTAATGCATCTTGGTAGGAAACTTTTTAGGGAATTGGTGACTTTTATTCGAATAATAATGAGATAAAAACATAAATATAAGTATGTACATATGAGTGCTTACTCTTATTGGTCGGGCAGTTTCTTAGATCTCGGCCTGGCGCCTCATTAAAAAACCTTTTCAGGAAAAAGAATGCGCCTTGACCTAAGACCTCTTTTTCTAACTATAATACCTTCTTAGGTTACAGGCATGCCATGACCTTGGTAGTTCTCGTCCTTCGAGGTCGGACACCTTGTAGTGACCTTTCCCCAGTACTTCCGTTACTCGGTATGGTCCTTTGCAGTTAGCTGCTAGCTTTCCTTCTCTTGACTGACCTGCTCCGATATCATTTCGGATTAATATGAGATCATTGGTGGTGAAGCTTCGCTGGATTACCTTCCGATTATATCTCAGAGCCATTTGACGCTTTAGGGCTTTCTCTCTAATCCGAACTCTTTCTCGGACTTCTGGAAGTAGGTCGAGCTCTTCCTTTTGAGTTTGGGAGTTGGTATCTTCATTGTAGAGGATCATCCTAGGGGATCCTTCTTTTAAATCTACGGGAATCATTGCCTCAATTCCATAAGCAAGTCGGAATGATGATTCTCTAGTGGTTGAATGTGGTGTTGTTCGGTATGCCCATAGGACTTGTGGGAGCTCTTCAGCCCAAGCTCCCTTGGCGTCCTGTAGTCTCCATTTTAACCTAGCCAGTATGACTTTGTTGGCGGCATTCGCCTGTCCATTGGCTTGTAGGTGCTCTACAGAGGTGAACTGGTACTTGATTTTCAAATCGGCTACCAGATTCCTGAAGCCCGTGTTGGTGAATTGAGTGCCATTATCTGTGGTAATGGAGTGTGGCACCCCAAACCTTGCGACAATGTTTCTGTATATGAACTTCCGACTTCTTTGGGCAGTGGCCGTGGCCAAGGGTTCTGCCTCAATCCATTTTGTAAAATAGTCTATTCTAACAATAAGGAACTTGACTTGTCCTAATCCCAGGGGGAAGGGTCCGAGGAGGTCGAGCCCCAATTTGGCGAATGGCTAGGGTGAAGTGACACAAATGAGTTCTTCGGGCGGTGTGATGTGAAAGTTCGCATGCTTCTGACATAGGGGGCATGTTTTGACGAACTCTGCTGCTTCCTTTTATAAGGTCGGTCAGTAGAATCTAGCTCGGAGTACCTTTTTCGAAAGAGCTCGCACCCCGAGGTGGTTGCCGCACATGCCACTATGGACTTCTTCTAGAACTTCCCTTGTAGTGGAGGTCGGGACGCATTTAAGGAGGGGTGTAGAGATTCCTCTCCTATATAGGACGTTGTGTACTGTGGTGTAGTACTGTGCTTCTCGTACTAACCTTTTTAATTTGCCTCCTTTTTGTCTGTGGGAAGCGTTTCTGACTTCATGTAGTTGATTATGGGCGTCATTCATCCTTGGTCCTGTCCTGATATGGCTAGGATCTTTTCTTCCTCCAAGGTCGATGGACTTCGAAGTGTTTCTTGGATGAGGCTTCTATTATTGCCCTCTGGTTTGGTGCTGGCTAGTTTTGAAAGTGCATCAACTCGGGCATTCTGTTCCCGGGTATGTGTCGGACCTCATATCCCCTAAATTGTTCGAGCTGTTCTTTGGTTTTGTCAAGGTATTTTTTCATGGTGGAATCCTTGGCTTGATAGCTCCCTTCTATTTGCGAAGTGACTACTTGGGAGTCGCTAAAGATGGTAAGTCTTTGAGCTCCCACTTCCCTAGCCAGCCTCAAACCAGCCAGTAGTGCTTCATATTCAGCTTGATTATTTGAGGCAGGAAATTCGAACTTTAAGGAGAGCTCGATTTGGGTTCCCTGATCGCTCTCTAAAATGACGCCTGCACCACTCCCAATTTTGTTCGAGGAGCCATCTACAAAAAGGCTCCACTTTGTGGGGGTGCCCGGGGTGTCAGTATACTCTGCGATGAAGTTGGCCAGGTACTGAGATTTAATAGCTGTCCGAGCTTCATATTTGAGGTCGAATTCTGATAACTCGACCGCCCGTTGTAGGATTCTTCTGGCCGAATCTGTTTTCTGCAAAATACCTTTTATGGGCTGGTTAGTCCGCATTCTAATGGTGTGAGCTTGGAAGTATGGGTAGAGTCATCAAGAAGTGAGTATGAGGGCGTAGGCAAACTTTTCTATGTTTTGATAGTTTAGTTTAGCCCCTTGTAGAGCCTTACTGATGAAGTAGATGAGTTGTTGCCCACTTTTGTCTTCTCTAACTAATGTTGAAGCTATTTCTCGACTTCCTACGGCGAGGTATAGTATGAGTTCTTCGCCTTCCTGAGGTCGAGTAAGAATGGGTGTTGCCCCATAAATTTTTTAAAGTCTTGGAATGCCTGTTTGCATTCTGGAGTCCATTCAAACCTCTTTTCCTTCCTTAATATTGCATAGAAGGGAAGAGATCTTAAGGCTGATCCAGCTAGGAACATGGACAGAGCTGCGAGTCTTCCATTGAGCTGCTGGACCTCCTTGACACAGGTCGGAGTTTTCATGCGAAGTATGGCCTGGCACTTATCTGGATTTGCTTCGATTCCTCTTTGGGTGAGCATGAAACCCAAAAATTTGCCAGCTTCTACTGCAAAAGTGCATGTTGCAGGATTAAGTCTCATCCCATGCTTTCTTATGGTATCAAATACTTCCGCGAGGTCTGATAGCAACGTTTCCTCGCTTTGTGTCTTTACCAACATGTCATCGACATAAACTTCCATTAGCTTCCCAATGTGATTGGCAAAAACTTTGTTCATCAGTCTTTGGTAGGTGACCCCTGTGTTCTTGAGTCCGAAGGGCATGACTATGTAGCAATCGTTTGCTTTTGGGGTTAAGAACGATGTTTTCTCCTGGTCGGGTTGATACATTGGGATTTGATTGTACCCCGAGTAAGCATCCATGAAGGAGAGGTACTGGTAGCCTGACGAAGCGTCAACTAGTGTGTCGATATTCGGGAGTGAGTAAGGATCTTTTGGGCAGGCTTTGTTGAGGTCGATGTAATCAGTGCACATCCGCCACTTCCCATTTGACTTTTTGACCAGCACCACATTGGCTAGCCATAATGGGTACTTTACCTCCCTTATGAACCCTGCCTCCAACAAGGCATGTACCTGCTCCTCTACAGCTTGCGACCTTTCTGGGCTGAGCTTCCTACGTTTTTGCTGTACTGGCCGAGACCCTGGATATACGGCTAACTTGTGGCACATTAGTCCGGGATCAATACCAGGCATGTCGGCGGCCTTCCATGCAAAGAGATCGGAGTTATCTTTTAGGAGCTTTGTTAGCAGTTCCTGTAAGCCTTCTCTCAGATTTGCCCCTATATTTGTTGTTTTGTCTAGAGTGTCTCCAATTTGAACTTTTTGGGTTTCTCCTTCTGGCTGAGGGCGGAGTTCTTCGCGAGCTCAAATTCCCCCGAGTTCTATAGTATTGGTTTCTTTTCCTCTGTGGTCACCTTTAAGGTTCAGACTTTTGTTGTAACAGCGTCGCGCGAGTTTTTGGTCTCCCTTTATGGTAGTTATCCCTTCTGGAGTGGGGAACTTCATGCATAGGTGTGGAGTGGAGACCACAGTGGCGAGCTGGTTTAACGTTGTCCGACCTATTAACGCGTTGTAGGCTGAGCTAACGTCGACTACAATGTAGTCTATGCTTAACGTCCTAGACCGAGTTCCTTTCACAAAGGTTGTGTGTAGTGTGATGTACCCCAATGGTTGAATTGGGGCGTCTCCTAGCCCAGATAGGCTATTTGGGTATGCTTTGAGTTCTTTTTCTTGTAAGCCGAGCTTATCAAAGGCGGATTTGAACAGTATATCCACAGAGCTTCCTTGGTCGACCAATGTTCAGTGGAGGTTGGTATTGGCAAGTATTATGGTAACGACCACAGGGTCATCATTACCTGGGATGATGCCCGCGGCATCTTCTTGAGTGAAGGTAATAGTGGGGAGGTCGACCGACCTGTCTCCTCCTCCAACATAGTACACCTCTTTAAGGTGTCTTTTGTGGGACGACTTAGAGATCCCCCCTCCTGCGAATCCTCCATTCATCATGTGAACATGCCTATCAGGGGTGTGAGGGGGACGTTCAGCTCGTCCGACCTCTTCGTCCCTTCTTCTCTTTTTTGGTTCGTCCACTCTATTGGCTAAGAACCGATCTAATCTCCCTTCTCGTGCCAATTTCTCTATGACATTCTTTTGGTCATAGCACTCGTTGGTGGAATGCCCGTAGATTCGGTGGTATTCACAATACTCTGTTCGGCTTCCTCCTCTCTTGTGTTTAATCGGGCGAGGTGGTAGGATCTTCTCAGTGTTGTATATCTCCCAATAAACGTCCACGAGAGACACCCGAAGAGGGGTATAGTTGTGGTACTTTCTGGGTTTCTCAGTAGGTTGGTCTTCTTTCTTCCTGGATTCTTTATCCTTGTCCCGAGGTGGGTAGGAAAATCCAGCCTTAGAGGTTTCTCCTAATTGGGAGTTCTCCTCCATATTAATGTATTTTTCCACCCGTTCTTGAACCTCGTTGAGAGATGTTGGATACTTTTTTGGGTATAGAGTGACTAAAGGGTCCTTCTCGTAGGCCATTGATGAGGCCCATGATGGGTACTTCTGTTGGAAGATTTTGTATGTCCAAACAAGCTTTATTGAATCTTTCCATGTAGTTGCGGAGCCTTTTCCGATCTCCTTGCTTAATCCCTAGCAGACTTGGGGCATGCCTGGCTTTGTCCTTCTGGATGGAGATTCTAGCTAAGAATTTCTTGGCGAGGTCATCGAAACTTGCTATTGATCTTGGCGGCAAGCTGTCAAACTACTTTATCGCCGTCTTGATTAAAGTGGTTGTGAAGGCTTTACAATGGATTGCAGCTGAGGCATCCGTAAGATACATTCGACTTCTGAAATTGCTGAGATGATGGCTTGGATCAGACGTACCATCATACAGGGTCATGTCGGGGGCTTTGAAGTCCTTTGGAAATTTAGCTTTCATGATCTCCTTTGTGAATTAGTCTTGGTCCTTGTGGGGTCTATCTTCGCGACTGGATCGGATGGTCTTAGTTTTGAGGTCGGCTTCGAGCTTTAAGAGCTTGTCCTCCAGCTCTCGATGCCGTCTTGTTTCTTTCCGGAGGTCTCTCTCGGCCTCTCGCTGCCGTTCAGCTTCCTGTTCGAGTTGTTTAAGGCGATCCTGTTGTTCACGGATTGCATCTAAGATCTATGTGTTTGGGGTTTGCTTGTCTCCCTTGGATTGAGGTGTTTCCTTGGATGCAGCATCCGTGTTCTTATGCGACGTTCTTTCTTCCAAACCGGAATCATGATCGTTGTCAAGGTCGTCTGCCATGACGGGGGAATGACTTCCAGGTTCCCCGACAACGGCGCCAATGTTCCGAGGGTTACCTGAAACTGAAGGTCAATATCGGAGGAGATCTACGGTTGTGGTCGGAGCTGTCGTGTCCAACTTGCTGAATCTTGAAATATTTCTGATCCTTGATCACCAGAGGGTGGTGGTACCTGCAAGAGACTCTGATGCTTAAGTTAGCACGGGTTTTGAGCAGGTTTTTGTGTAGAATCAGAGTATGAGTTATACCTGAGTACTCCAGTGTATTTATAGTAGTGTGGAGTGACCTCCCTTGAGATAAGTTAGTAATCTTATCTTATCTTTTGTGGGTGGGTCCCCTTATCTTTGGCTAGCCGCCTTTAGTTGGGCTGTGATCTTCTGCTTTGGGCCTACTTGGGCCCTGATAGCATTTTGGCCGTGCTCTTTGAGAAGAGGTCGGTGTCGACCAACCTTTATAAGAGGTCGGTCGTTTTGTCTTCGTCTAACCCGGATCGCCTAGCTCGACCCAGAGTATGAACACTACCAGACATGTCGGGTTTGGCCTTATAACTGACAGATGAGACTCATCGGCTATAGGGCAGATATGCATCATAAGCATTTGCATGCTTTGTTTGGGTTTGAATTTGTTTTAGTTTGCCTAATTGCTTAACTGTTATTAACTGCTATCTAAGCTACTTGCTGTAATTGCTATCTATACCTGTGTTTTCTGTGTCTGTTTTGCCTGTGTTTGTTCTGGTATGGTACTTTTGAGATTGAGTTTCAGTGCTGAATTGATGATAGTGTTGATTGATTGCATGATTAGTTTCTGATTAGGGTTTAGTTAAGTATAAAAAATCAAGCTGGTTCAGCATAGACTTAATGAACCTATACTTGGAACAGGTTCGTCATTCATACCATCTAGGAAACTTTTAAGATTTTTCTTATAAGAAAATAATGTGTTTTGGATTTTTGAATGTCAAACTGTTGGTTTTCAAAAAATTTATAATACTACAATAATCACTGAGTTGAGAACAGCTTTCTTATTAAATATCTTCTTATGAAAATTCTGAAACTTCGTAGTGAGACCGCGTGGTTAGGTTCTCACCCCCTACAACTTTATCTTTTCAAGACGGACGAAGAAGTTTATAGAGTTTTAGTTAAGTACTTAGATATGCTGTCTCTGTTTGTATACATATGTTATAGATTTTTTCCTCGCTCTTATTGTTATAATATTGTAAGAGGGATAGGAGTTGTATGTTTTATGTGTATATTATATTTATAAGCTACTTATGTAAGAAGTCTTGTATATAAATATTTGCTTGTTTGTTTTCAAGATAAAGTATATTTTTTTTTGGCTTTCAAAAAAATCAGCGATACGGTTTCGAGTTAAAGACTCCTATTTTATTATCAATTTATTAGCCAATTATTTATTAATTTCATGGGGTTTACACAATTCCTATGTCAAATGGGAGGATCGATCCTCACGTGCTAGAATATCATATTTCACACAATTTTAAACTAGAAGCTCAATTCTTAGCTCTGAGGATTCATCCTATACATTCTTAGGAATACAGGACCCTACTAAGTGTGTATTGTTTGGATTATTTGTTCTCTCCACTCACTCCCAATATTCATGGGTGCATGGAGGCTTATAAATAGTGGTCTTGGTCCTTTGTTACAATACACAACTTCTTTCATGCTATAAACTTTCATTGCAATCAAATTTCATAAGTTTTCAAATTGATTTTCATAAGCATTTGAGTGATAGCTTGAGATTACTCATAGTGCTTCATTTGTAATTAAATACTCTTTTTGTGAGTACTCATTATTTTTTAAGTTCACTATCATATGTTGTAAAAGAAGAATTTTGTAGCTCTTCTTGATTGTTGAGAGAATTAGAGGTTATTTTTCCTAAGTGGTGAGGCTTATTAAACACTACTGTTAGTAAGGATACCTAGGATCATTATTCACTCAAGGAAAAATGCTTCAAGTTGGTATTACTTCAAGTACTTAGAGAAAGAGTTTTTAAGTAGAATGACTTAATTAAAATAGTGTTCATATATCGTGAGGTGTTCATAAAATTTTCTATTTTATAGCAGTTTATCAAGCTCCTTATAAGTCCGGTGATATAGTAAAATTCTTCACACTTTAGTGGGGAGGATTGGACGTAGGTCAAGAGGTTATACCAAACTAAAATATATTATAAGAACCTTCTTTTTAATAAACCAAAATTTTGGACTTTTGCAATGAGAACTTGCAAAAACCGAAATTCATTTCGTAATAACGAGACGGGCTAGGATAAAATTAAATAAAAGTAGGTGGGTCCTATTTTATTTAATACCATTGTGATGTTTTTTAAAAAAGAAATACATGTAGTAATGATATTTCAAGATATTTCATCATTTCATGATGGCTTTTTTAGGCACATACTCAAATATATTTTATTCGTTTAAGTATAATCAACTAATTTGCGATACTATTTTGACCATGTTGGGATTCGATGTTGATATTTAATAGTTTATATCAACATTGTATTAACATAGTTGAATTAGGAATGAACAGAAATTTACAAAAGTAAATTTTAAAAACTTATTTGGTCATTTATAAAAGTGAGAGACCGTTTTAACTCGTATTGGCAATTTCCAAAATTATTTTTGGATGAATTTGGATTTTTAAATTTTAAATTTTTATTTTAGAAGATAAAGTGTTATCTCTCACTGTTAAATAATTTTTTTCATATTTTTTTTTATTTTACCTATAAAATAAATGATAAAAAATCATATTTTATCATCTAAAATTAAATTTAAAATTTAGAGAATCTAAATCTATTTTAGATGTTATTAGTCTTTTTTATTCTATTTTATCCTTGAATTCATCATAATTTTCCAACCTTTAACCCCCACCCCCTCTCATATTACAACCATTTTCTTCTTTCTACTATATACTCTTATTTCCAAATTCCACATACAGCAATCCAGGATCATACTATCACCATCATTTTCTCCCTTAACTGCGCAATTTGTCATTGTCATTGCATCTCTTCTCTGGTGTTTGCTATTTCTACTATCATCGCGTCTTCCTCTTTCAACACTTAGCATCTGGTGGCGATAAAATCAATTTAAAAAATTTTAAGATTAAAAGCCGAATATTTCGATAGAAAGGGTTTCAAGCTGATATTATATTTCCCAAAATAATAACAGAATTTAAAATAAAAGTAAAATATTTTTCAATACTTATAAGTTATAACCATTAAAGATGAAGAACTGAGCCTCAATCTTAAAAAAGCATAAAAACATAAATCAAAATAAAAAAAATACTTGCATTACTAATCAATAAAATCAAACATAACTCTTAACCTTTAACAAAAGGAGGTTTAGTTACTCATAGTAGAAAAGAAAATAACCTAAAACTAAAGATTTTCTTAATCCGTAGACTCCAAGATCCAAAGATATTTCTCCGTAAACTTTGTTCACTTATTTATATTCTTGCTTCCTAACTAATTAAAATTCAAAACTTAATCTTATCTTCCGAAGAGTAAGATAACAACTTATTCAAATTCAAATCTAATCTAATATAAATCCTAACAACCAAATCTTATCTTTCTAGAAGAAGTTGCTGCTAACTAATCTTTCAAATCTTGAATCTTGAGTTGATTTTAGAGCTTCCTGGAAATTGAAGTTGTACTTGGTGCTGGGCTCCTGGGATTGGCGTTGGACTTTAAAAAATTCTAGACCATTGAGAGTTGAAATATCATTCGAAGCAATGCTCTGGATTTGGGAGCTAGGCTCTGGATTTGGGAGCTAGGCGCTCAGTACATAAGAATTGGTGGCGCTGGGCACCACTCCTTGGAGTTGGGCGCCTACCCACTTCTGCTCTTCCCAGGCACGAAAGCGCTAGGCTTGGTGATGGTGGAGTTGGGCGCCCAATTTGGGCACTGGGCTTGGAGCAGGGGCGTTGTGTAGTGCCTAGAACTGGGCTTGGAGGTTGAGCACCCGGCTTGGAGTTTCGACGCTGGGCTTGTCGTCTTGAAGCCTGGCACCAGCCTTGCATTTACTTCCCTGGAAGTGCACTTGTGTTTTTTTCTAAATTTTATCTTGATTTGCTTAACTACATCCTGAAAGCTTAATCATTTTAAAATAACTCCAACATATGATCAGTTATAAAAATGTCACGAAAAACATAAGAACTTTGATTCAAATCTAAGAAAACTAAATAAAAAGAAACATAAAAACAACTAAAGATGCCTAGGCATCATCATTCTCATAACTTTTCAATTGACTAGGGATAGCTTTGAAAATTGTGTGACTTTAAATTAGTATTGTGCTTTACCTCTTCTTGCCACTTAATTGACCAAGGAATTGGCGATTAGGTGGGATAAAGATAAATTAAATTTTCAAGAAATTCGGGTTTGATTATTATGATTTGTCGTGAAAATATACTTGCATAAATGAAAGTAAAGAGCATGAAATTTTCTTTTTCTAAGAAATAAACATCTCTGAAACCTTAATATATTCATCCATTGTCTTCTTTTTCTCATTCATAAGTATAGCATACATCACTATTGATTACTTTCATTTAGTTACAACTCTCTACAAAAAAAAAGTTTCATTGATCTAATTAGGAGTTCAATTGAAGACCGCTTGCTCAATTGTTTAATCCTTGTGGGAATGACACCTACTCACCATGGTATTATTTGAAGCGATTTGGTGCATTTGCCAATAGAACCATCAGCATACATCCCTGTTGCTTACTTTACATCCAATTATTACTCCCTACAAAAGTTTCGTTGATCTAATTAGAATTTCAATTAAAGACTGCTTTACTTAATCCTCTAGTTCTCGTGGGAATGATACTCACTCACCGTGGTATTATTTGAAGTAATTTGGTACACTTACCAATAGAGCCATTTATGTAAATTTGAAGAAATGTGGCTCCAAAAACTAGAATGTAAGAAGGTGGTGAAACGAGCATCGACCAATTATCATGAACTTCTTCAAGAGAAGATTTAGAATTGTGGGATGGTTTTAGATGAGTGAGGAAAAAAACACTTTTGGAAAGCTATCCAAAGAAATCAAGGAAAAATAGAATATTATTGAGTAACTAATAAGAATGCCACAAATAGAATAAATGCTGCAAAATCTACAACACAAACAATTAGAGCTTGACATCCTCGTCCATCAAGAATAAATTTGGTGGTCACAGAAGTCCAGGGCAACTTGGGGAAAGCGGGTGACAAGAACATTAAAAATTTCCACCAAAAGGCCTCACAGCGAACTTGAAGGACCCGATCTGCAAAATCACCAATGAGACCGGAATCATCCAACATGATGAAGAGAAAATAGGGGAGGTAATTATTATTTTTTGAAAACTTATTTGGTACAAAAGGAACCTCAAAAAGGGAAGATGCAACTAAGGTATTTAGAGGGCGAGTCTTACAGGCCAAATTATAATATTTTTGGATAAAACATTTACAGTAGACGAAGTAAGAACAACCTTGTTTCAAACACATCCAACTAAGGCACCATGTTCAAATGGGATGCTGACCTTGTTTTACCAAAAAATGTGGGATATGGTCAGAAAAGACACAATAGAGGCAATCCTAAATATCTTGAAAAATAATGCTGATCAAAAGAGCATAAATAATACCTATCTATATCTTATTCCAAAAACACCAAACCTACAATATCCTATGAAGTACCGACTTATTTCTCTATGCAATTTGTTCAAAATTGCAACTAAGACTGATGAATAGACTTAAGCAAGTGTTATCAGATCTAGTTGGAGAAAACCAAAGTACCTTTATACCAGGGTGGCAAATAACGGATAATGGATTGGTGGCCTTTGAGATAGTTCATTACAAGAGGAAAAGGGTGTGTTGTTCAAAAGGCTATATTGGAATGAAAGCTAGACATGGATAAAGCTTATGACAGACTTGAATGGAGTTTCTTCATGGAAGTTCTCAAGGCAATAGATTATTCTTAGAAATGGATGGACTTAATTCAAAGGTGTATTATTACAGTATCATTCTCTATTCTAATCAATGATACTCTATCCAAGAAATTTACGCCCTCGCGAAGAATCAGGTAAGGAGATCCTTTGTCTCCATACATACTCATCCTATGTGCGGAGGTACTCTCGATTCTTTTGAGAAGAGCACGGGAAAGGAAGACTATACGAGGGATTAAGGTAGTCAGGAACACACTAAAAGTGTCATATCTTTTTTTGCCGATGATATCATCACATTCCTAAGGGCAGCAGGTTAGGATATTATTGCAATAAAAGACATTCTTCGCACTTACCAATTAGCTTCAAGCCAATGAGTTAACTTAGATAAACTAGACCTCTCTTTTAGTCGAGATGTACCTACTATCAGATATATGCTTATTCAATGGTTTAGCTATTAAGGTAGAAAAGGAACACTCAAAATATTTGGATATTCCAACACTAATGTGAAGATCCAAGAGATAGAAATTTTAATTTTTTCAATAATCATTATTGAAGAAGCTTAAAGGTTGGAAGGAGAAAAGTCATGAACAAATAAAGAAGTCTTAATCAAATCAGTTATCCAAGCTATCCCGTCATATATAATGGGATGCTTTCAGCTCCAGAGCGGCTTATGTCGACACATGGAAAGTTTAATCAGCTGCTTTTACTGGGGAAGTAAGAATGGAGAGCGAAAAGTACATTGGATAAAATGGTCCAAGCATTGTATGAAAAAGGAGGAGGAAGGGTTTGTATTTTTGTCATTTAAATAGTTTTAATCAGGCATTACTTACAAAACAATGGTGGAGAATTATTTAACAACTTGACTCCTTATCGACACACGTCCCAAAAGCAAAATTTTTCAACTGGAAGACTTTTTTTAAGGTAGATCTAGGTTCCAATCCTTGGTATACATGGCACATTATTTGGTCATCTAAAAGGGTTTTAAAATTAGGCAAATTATAAAAAATAGGTTCAAGCAATACAATTCAAATATGGGAGGACCCATGGATAGCCTAATTAGAATGGCTTTAAGATTGGGAGCAGTTGCCCAAAAAGGGGTCATGATCTAACTGTGGATTCTCTAATTGATCAGGAGTCATTGCAATGAAAAAAAATTTATATCAAACAAGCATTCCTTAGTTTTAAAGCAAATCAAATACTAAGTTTACCAACAGATCTCAATCAGTAGTCAGATACATATTATTGGAAAGACTCTAACACATAGGATTACGAGGTAAAGAGAGAAAATCATCTTATTAGATCACACCTAACATCCACATCTCAAACAAGCAATCAGAAGCATCCAAACTTTTTCTTCGAAAAAACTTTAGCAGGTGCAAGCTCATCCACCTGTGCTCAATTTTGTTTGGAGATTGATATCTTCTGCCATCCCCACCAAAATAAGCCTGCCAGAAAGAGGAACAAATTTCTTATCAATGTGTCTGAGGTGTTGGAATGTAGAGGAGACTGAGCTTTTCCTGATGCGAGACTGTTCCTGGGTGCACTGATTCTAGTTTGCACCGTAGTTGGACTTCATCAGCAAGGATGAGCGTGGACTCTTCTTGAATGCATGGAACAGATGGCACCAAACGGTGGGGGAGGAATCAATCGGTCTTCAAAGCCATTGAAGTAGTCCCGCATCTCGCGTGACATTCGTCACTTGAAAATCCACCAAGTACCAAACCACGCAAGCCAGAATGGAACAGATGGCACCTCTACCTGTGCCTCCAGGGAGCACTAGCATCATTACGTGGCACTGTCAGCCACCATCTTACTACAAGTTGAATTTTGACGCTGCGTGCTATAACGCCAACGATGGTATGTAGTATAATAGATATATTGAATTTATATATACTATGGGCTCACCTGTTGAGCCGCTTTTCTATTGAATTTAAGAAATTAATTATATATTTTTATTTTAAAATTATAAATTTAATAATAATTAAAAATAAATTATAAAAAAGTAAAATATTTTAAATTATTTAACATATAAAATGTTAAAGTAAACAAATTTAAATTAAAAAATAAGATTAAAAAAATATTAATTTATTATTATGTGTAAAAAAATCAATATAAAAATTTACTAATATTATTTAAAGATTAATTATTTATAAATATTATTAAATTTATTTATTTTTTCAATCCTATTTAATTAGAAGCAAATTTAAAAATTTATATTCAAAATATTCTTTATCTCTGTCCATAATTCTAATAGATAAAAAAATATATTTCTTCAATCTTATTTTAAACCTCTTTAATTATCTTTAATTTTATTATTTTTTAAGATTATTAATTTTTATTTTGATTATATTATCTCATCATATTATACACTATCCTTTCTCTTATCATTATTATTATGTTGCCTTATTTTATTCTCTTAATTTTTTGTTTTCTTCTTCTATTCATCTCAATCGCAATTAATTATCACATACCACTATCCCAACTCTTATTTTTGTTTATCACTTTGATCCATAACTACCATTGTGTTAACTTTTGAGTTATTAAAGATTTGCTAAAAGAAAATTTTTTTTCTTTGATTTAGATATCTAGATGTATAGATCTTTATTATTTTTCAGACTTACTTGTTAAGTCATATTTTATTGCTTTCAGACAAAATTTAAGATATCAAGTATTCAGATTTTTTGTTAATCAAATTATAAAACTTGTCAACAATTATAAAAAATAATATCAAATGTATTATATTTTTTTAAAAGAGTAATATTATATGGACACTACTATTTTAGCTACTATTAACATATACAATTGAATATAAAAATATTATATTGTTGAATATCTCTCCTACTCGTAACACTTATTTGTAATAATTATTAATTTTTCTCTAGATCTAATATGTCAACTTCTATGTCTCTAACTAATAAAATTTTTAAGATTTTTGTTTCATTTAATTTCAAAACAAAATTGTAATTTTTATATTGTTATTTTTTTCTAATAATTTTTTTAGGAAATTAATTTTTATATTTTTTAAATTATAAATTTGGGATAAAAAATAAAAATTTTAATAAATAATAAATTATTAATAAATAAAAATAAAAATAAAAATTTTATAAGTTATTTAATTTTTTTAATAATAAACTTTAAATTAATTTAAGTATAATACTAAAATTGTTACGTTGTTATTATATGTAACAATCAAGATAAAAATTTATAAATATTTATAATTTATTTATTTTTTCAATCTTATGTAATTTGAAGTATATATAAAAATTTAAATTTAAAGAACTCTTTTTCTCGCATAATTTTAATTGCTAATTTTTTTTAAATTTTATATTCAATATCTTAAATCATCTTTTGTTCCATTATTTTTTAAAAATTTTTAATTTTTAATTTTATTTTTTTTACCATTTTCTATACACATATTTATTATAATTTTTTTAATTAAGTGAAATAAAGATAAAGAGAGAGTACTACGTATACTCCATAGAATAAAGAAAAAGACAACATGGGTAGAAGTTATGTGTAAAATAAAAAGGTAACTGTATAAAAGATTAAAAAAATTAACTAATAATTACATTTTGGACCAAATTTTAAGAGGACAATTATATTAAATACTATTTATTAATAGGATTAAGATGAAAAAGAGAAAATTGGACAACAAACTCTCATATTTCCTTTATATATTATTATAGATATATACCCACGGGAGTTGAGAAAGAAAAGTTGAATAAAGAAATCACTTATAATGGTTAATAAAACTAATTGTACAGTATACTGAATTCAGGAGATTATTTTTATTTTTATCTCGTCTCACAATAACAAAACTAACAAAACAGAATTGAAAAAATTACAGAGATGAGGAAGATAATAGAATAATACTGCAATATATCATAATTCAGCTACAAAGTACAATGTGTTCTACATTCAATCTCTACTATAACAATGGTAGAATTTTCACTGTACTCAAGATTAATTACAAACATTAATTCTAATAGATTCACACTCTTGTAACACACTTAAGCTAATCCCAAACTTAGTAATTTCTAAATGCTAATACAACTTAGATAAGGAAAACTAAGTACACTTTTAAAATCAAATACTCAAACAAAAGAATAATTGACTTTGTGTAATCAATTCTCTTTATTTTTTGTATCTCTTAATATAAGCTTAAATCTAGACAATAGAAAAATATAAGTACACTCAAAAATAAGAAAAACAAAGGTTGTGTATATGATCTAATACTACAAAAAATGCTAAAAATGGTCAGATCTACCGGTAAAATTTTTTAAAAAAATTGACGGTAATAATATTACTGTTCATACCCTGACCCAACACTATGGCCCAGGTCCCAACACACCAAAAGGCCCAATCCGAAGATTGGCCTTCGCCGCCCACCGACCTCCTTAGAAGATGTTGGATTCAACATAGACTCCATTCCAAAGAAGTCGGGCTCGAAGGATAGCTGGCAGATAACACTTATTTAAATAAGTAAATGCCCCTAAAATCTCTCAACCCACTTTCTGGAGCCATATCTCAACAGCCCTAAGATAAAGGGACGGTTATCCACCTTCAGAAGTGGAACTACTCCAACGGTGGTTATTGGATCACCACTATAAATACACTAATACCCCTCAGGTATCTCTAAGTTCCAATACTTTCTAAACCTGCTTAAACCCCTTGCTGACTTAGGCATCGGAGTGTCTTTGCAGGTACCACCCCCTATTCTCTCATAAACACTAGTCGGACGACAGTTCTCAGACACAAGGCAAATTAGAGACTGCCTCCTTTTTTACGCTTTGGTCAATTCTTCAAGTCCAATCCACATATCTCCGGTTACCCACGTAACATTGGCGTCGTTGTCGGGGACTTGGAGATTAACCCATGATAGCGGACGACTTAAACGAGGATGGAAACACATCGTTCAATTCTGAGCAGGAGAATCAAGTCACTGACAACAACGACAGAGCGATAGTCACTCACCAAGGGGCAAACACCCAATACAAGGAAGGTCCCTCTGAAGTGAAAGAACCAAGGGGAACCCCCTCTGAGGGGCATGAATCAGGAAAGGAGGGACAACCCCATGCAGCTGATCTAATGGGATTATTCCACGGCGACCAATGACGGCTGGAACAGTTAGAACAAGAACTAGAGTGACAGCGAGAGGCGGAGAGAAACTTGAGGAGGGAGGTCGAGCGAAGAAAAGAGCTTAAAGAAAAGCTCTCAAGATTAAAATCCACTTTCCGAGGTCGGAACTCTTGCAACGACCGAGAAGATTCTCCCTTGGGGGGGGAGACCCATTCAGTGAGGACATAATGAGGGTAAAAGTTCCAAGGAACTTCAAAAGCCCCGATATGGACCTATACGACGGGACTACTAACCCAAAGCATCACCTAAGCAACTTTAAAAGTCAGATGTACCTAGCCGACGATTCTGATGCTACTCGCTGTAAGGCCTTTCCGACGACCTTGACAAAAGCAGCGATGAAATGGTTCGATAGCCTCCCCCAAGGTCAGTCACCAGTTTCGACGACCTCTCACGTAAGTTCCTTATGCGATTTTCAATCCAGAAGAATAAAGTAAAACACGCACCGAGTCTCCTGGGAGTAAAACAACAGGTCGGAGAACCTTTGAGGGACTACATGGAAAGGTTCAACAAAGCATGTTTAGAAATTCAAGACCTGCCCACCAAGGCAGTGATCATGGGCCTAGTAAATGGACTACGAGAAGGCTCATTCTCCCAGTCCATCTTGAAAAGGCATCTGACTTCTTTGAGTGATGTACAAGAAAGAGCGGAGAAGTATATCAATATGGAGGAAAACTCCAGGCTAAGAGAGACAAGCTGGCGACCTGGGCATTCTCACTCTTCAAAGAAAAAAGAGAGGGAGTCCAAGAAAAAAAAAAGAAGTCGGGAATGAAAGGCCCAGGAGGTACCACTCATACACCCCTCTACGAGTTTCCCTAGTCGACATCTATAGAGAAATTTGTCACACTGAAAGGCTACCTCCCCCTAGGCCTATCAAGAACAAGAAAGGGGGAAGTCATAGCGAGTATTGTGAGTACCATAAGCTATATGGTCACTCAACGAATGAGTGTTACGACTTGAAAAATGGGATAGAAAATCTGGTCAGAGAATACCGGCTTGATAGATATCTCATGAAAAGGTCGGATCATCATGGTAAGAGAAAGCGAGATGAGGAGGATCGAAGAGATCCACCACCACAGACCCCGGAAAGACACATACATATGATCTCAGGAGGGTTTGCTGGGGGAGGTCTCACTAAGTCATCTCGCAAAAGACACCTGAAGGAAGTCTACCAGGTCGGAGGCAAATCGCCCAATCTCTCAACCATCTCTTTCACCAAAGAAGATGGGCAGGGCATTGTTCCAGGACATGACGATCCAGTAGTGATCACCATGATTCTCGCCAATGCCCATCTACATAGAATCCTGGTGGATCAGGAGAGCTCAGCTGACATCCTGTTCAAACCAGCATTTGATAAGCTGGGATTAGATGAGAAGGAACTAAGGGCTTACCCTGGTACCCTATACGGGTTGGGGGATACACCCATAAAACCGCTGGGATTCGTACCCCTACATACAACTTTTGGAAAGGGAATGAAATCTAAGACTCTAAGCATCGACTTCATAGTCGTTGATGTGGGTTCTGCCTATAACACTTAAATAGGAAGGACAACCCTAAATCGGCTTGGAGCAGTGGTATCTATCCCCACCTTTGCCTGAAATTCCCAACGCCAGAGGGAATCACAACCATCAGGGGAGATTAGAAACTGGCAAGAAAGTGCTATAATGAAAGCCTGAAGCTGAGAGGAAAAGGCAAGGAGGTTCACACCATTGAGCTCGGAGGAGTCTGAGCTAAAGAAGAATTACGGCCACAAACCAGGGGAAAAACCGAGGAGGTATAGATCGGGAAGGAGGAAGGAAAGAATACCAATATAGGAGCCAACCTGAAAGAAGACTTGAAACAGAAACTTATAAGGCTCCAAAAGAAAATTCCGACCTCTTCGCCTGGAAAGCCTCCGACAATGCCTGGGATAGATCCCAAGCTCATGTCACACAAACTGTTAGTGCACTCCGGATCCCAACCTGTTCAGCAGAGAAGACGAAAGCTCGGACCTGAATGGGCTCAGGTGGTAGAAGAACAGATACAAGCCCTCCTAGAAGCCGACTTCATCAGAGAGGTCAAATATCCGGCTTGGTTGGCAAATGTGGTGCTAGTCAAGAATCAAAATGGCAAGTGGAGGATGTACGTCGATTACACTGACCTGAACAAGGCGTGTCCAAAAGACCCATATCCACTCCTAAATATTGATACCCTAGTAGATTCCAGCTCGGGATATCAATACTTGTTGTTTATGGATGCATACTCGGGATACAACCAAATTCCGATGTACAAGCCGGATCAAGAAAAAACATCCTTCATCATGCCTCGAGCAAACTATTGCTATGTGATTATGCCTTTTAGGTTAAAAATTACAGGAGCCACGTATCAAAGGCTGATGAACAAGGTGTTTGCACCTCACCTTGGAAGTCTAATGGAAGTATATGTAGACGACATGCTAGTAAAATCCAAGGATGAGGCCGACCTCTTGACTGACCTCTCGTAAGTCTTCAACATCATAAGGATGCACGGGATGAGATTGAATCCCGCAAAGTGCACCTTCGTGGTAGAGGCTAGAAAATTTTTGGGATTTATGCTAACACAAAGGGGGATTGAAACTAACCCCGACAAGTATAGAGTAGTCCTAGAAATGAAAAGCCCGACTTGCTTAAAGGAGGTCCAGCAATTGAATGGCCGACTTGCAGCCCTCTCTAGGTTCTTGACGGGATCAGCATTAAGATCCCTACAACTTTTCTCCTTGCTAAGAAAAGGATGCCAGTTCGAATGGACTCCTGAGTGTGAAGAGGCTTTCCAAGAGCTCAAAAGGTTTTTAAGCCAACCTCTAATTCTGACCCGACCTAAAGTTGGGGAAGAACTCGTCCTGTACTTGTCCGTAGCCGACAAAGCTGTAGCATCAACTCTAATACGGGAAGATGAGGTCGGGCAGCATCCTGTGTACTTCACCAGCAAGGTTCTACAAGGTCCCGAATTAAGGTACCAAAAATTTGAGAAGTTTGCGTATGCCTTAGTAGTAGCCTCTCGAAGGCTACGGCCTTACATTCAAGCCCATACAATAAGAGTTCGAATGAACCAACCCATGAAGCAAATTCTCCAAAAAACAGATATTGTGGGCACAATGGTTCAATGGGCTATAGAGCTATCCGAGTTCGACTTTAAGTATAAAACTCAGACTGCAATTAAAGCCCAATGCCTTACCGACTTCGTAGCAGAGTATGCAGGAGATCAAGAAGAAGCCTCCACCGCATGGGAGCTATACTTGGATGGCTCCTCCAATAAGGTCGGAAGCGGTGCAAGCATAATACTGGTCAACCAAGAGGGAACTCAGATAGAAGTATCCCTCAAATTTGAATTCCCAGCCTCCAACAACCAGGCAGAATATGAAGCCTTGATCGCTGGATTGAAGCTAGCAGAGGAAGTCGGCACGACCAAGGTAGCTGTGTTCAGCGACTCTCAGGTGATGACCTCTCAAATCAATGAGGATTATCAGGCCAAAGACTCTAATATGAAGAGGTACTTAGACAAAACCTTGGAGTATCTCAGGCAGTTCTCGGAGACCGAGATCAAGCATATAACTCGAGATCTCAATAGCAGAGCAGACGCCCTTTCCAAGTTAGCAAGTACCAAACCAGGAGGGAATAATAGAAACTTGATTCAAGAAACTCTCCAAGAACCCTCTCTTGTAAAAACAGAGGTTAAGCAAGATGTCCTGAAAGTATCCGGATTGGACTTCGGATGGATGAACCCACTAATCGAATACATAATATTCGACATCCTACCCAAAGAGGAAAAAGAGGCCAAGAAAATTCAGAGAGAAGCACAAAACTATACCTTGGTGAAAAATATCCTCTATAAAATAAGGATATCCACACCATTGTTAAAATGTGTCCCTACCTCATGGACAACAGAAGTCTTAGAAGAGGTCCATAATGGTATCTGTGGAAACCATCTCGGAGCAAGGTCTTTGGCTAGGAAGGTCATCCGAGCCGGGTTCTATTGGCCGACCTTGCAAAAAGATGCCTCCGAATTCATAAAGTAGTGTCAACCATGCCAAATGCATGCAAACTTCCACGTCGCCCCTCCTGAGGAGCTCATTAGTATAACTTTTCCATGGCCTTTTGCAAAATGGGGGTTAGACCTACTCAGACCATTCCCCCAAGTGCCTGGACAAGTGAAGTACCTAATAGTGGGACTGGACTACTTCACGAAATGGATTAAAGCAGAACCATTAGCCACCATCACAGCCCAGAGAAGTCGGAAGTTCCTCTACAAGAATATTATTACAAGGTATGGAGTTCTCCACTCTATCACCACCGATAATGGAACTCAGTTCACCGACTCTACCTTCAGAAATCTGGTATCCAATATAAAGATCAAGCATCAGTTCACCTCAGTAAAGCACCCACAAGCAAATGGGCAAGTTGAGGTAGCCAACAAAGTTATACTGGCTGGGTTAAAAAAAAGGTTGCAAGACGCAAAGGGAGCATGGACTGAAGAACTCCCTCAAGTACTGTGGGCCTATCAGACTACATCTCAGTCTGCTACAGGAGAAACACCCTTCCGACTTGCTTATGGCATAGAAGCCATGATACCAGTTGAAATCAATGAGCAAAATCCAAGGGTGAGATTCTACGACGAGGTTGGCAACCTTCGGGCGCATAAAGAAGAACTCGAGCTACTCCCCGAAGTCCGAGAACAAGCCCAGATAAGGGAAGCAGCATTGAAGCAAAGGATGACAAATAGATACAACAAGAAAGTCATTCGAAGAAGCTTCTCCCAAAACGACTTGATCCTGATTAGAAATGACATCGGGGTCAACAAGTCGGGGGAAGGAAAGCTCGCTGCTAATTGGAAAGGGCCATACGAGATAAGCGAAGTCTTAGGAAAGGGATACTACAAGGTAACCGACTTGATCGGTACCGAGCTACCAAGGTCGTGGCATGCTTGTAATATGAAAAGGTACTATAGTTAGAAACGAACTCCACTCCCTGGTGTACTCTTTTTCCCGACTTCACGGTTTTTTTCCAAAAAAAGGGTTTTCCTGAAGGGGGTTTTAATGAGGCATCAAAGTGGAGACTATGGGGAATAAGTCTTAAAGGCTCCTCTAGTAGCAAAAAGTACCTTCATCAATGAATAAAGATTTTTTCATTTCATCTCTTTATAAATTCCATTATTATCACCATTCTACGAAACGCGCCGATTTAAACTCGAAAAAATATGAAAATCTTATGCCCAACCTTAGTGGTTGGCAGGATAAAACGACGAGGTACAAGTCGGCGTAAAGAGGTTACAAAGACGATCATAACATCTCGGGAATAATACGACCTATTAGTCGGAAAATCCGAGAGGAATCGAAATGCATCGCAAAAATAACCTAAGACATGAAAACAATTCAATATGCAAAAATTGAATATGAGGGAATACAAAAGAGATAAGAAAAATCATTCAAAGGTAAAGGCAGTTGTCGAAAAAATCATACAAATAACTTAGACAAAAAAAACCCTAATTTTCGCAAAATCACAAGGGTTTTCATAAGAACCTAGCGAAAGAGTCACAACAGAGCATGCACACGTGAGGTATACCCCAAAGCTCTTATCCAAAAAAGGGCAAATTGGATAAAGCAATTTTTTGTTAATGGCCAGAAGGCCAGAAGAGTCAAGAACAGCCAACACAAACATCAAAGAAATAAAAATTGTTCAAAGAAGGGCCCACAAGCCGGGCCATAATATAGCTAAATCACTGGAAAGGTAGAGGAGAATCACCAATAGGAAGGGAGCTCGGATCTGCATCAGGAGGGGTCGGAGCGGTCCCTTTAGCAGTAGAAGTCGGAACCTCTGAAGAACTCGGCAGGGGTCCCTCCGGTTGCTCCTCGCGGGGAGGAGACTCAATAAGCCTTTGCCCTCGACTCTTCAGCTCGAAATCCGTCTCGGGACGAGGAGGGGAGACAATAGCTCCATCAATAACAATCTTATCGAGATGGAGGGGAGAAAGGTGCAAGTCGGGGGCAATCACTCCGACCTGTTCCTTGAATATCCTCCACGCCTTTTCCGAGCTCTCCGCTACAGAATCCTCCAAATCCTGATACGCCTTCCGGTTCAACTCCAACTGCTTCTGAAGGTCAATATTCTTAGAAAAAAGCTTAACATAGTTTTGCTCCTCCTTCTCCTTGAGGCCCTCCGCCATAGCACAATGAGCCATTAGCTTTTTCTCCCTCTCCTGAAGTCGGGCCCGCTCCTCCCTCAGCCTGGCAACCTCTTCCTGAAGCCTCTTCTCTTCCTCTTGATAAAGGACAATCCTCCCCTGAAGTTCCTCCACAACCCTTTGAGAAGAATCCAAAGAACTCAATGGAGTTTTGTCCAAAATATCAAGAAGAGCGGTACAAACCCCAGCAGACCAAACACCTGCCCGAACCAAGACTTGAAGATGATTACGAAAGGAAACATCATCCATAGCAATCTGGCTATGGGGGAAGATATGATTCCGAACGAATTTAGGGCCATCGAAGCCAGTTTCCCCAGCAACAGAACTGGACTCCGAGGTCTTTTGTTTCTTTTTTTCCGGTTCGGGGAGAGGTCCGATTGGGGGGATAGGGGCAGGAGGAGGAAGAGAAGAAGCAGAGGCCGAAGTTACCATGATCGGCCGAGACGAGGTCCCCAGATCACAAGGGGGAGGGGAAGGAGGAGGAACGCCAGCAGCTCTCGCAACATCAGCCCGGGCCCGAGCTCTTCTCTTAGCGTCCTGGACCTTTTGATAGGAAGCACTATATCCGCTCTTCACCATTTCTGAAAAGAAAAAATAAATAAACAATTAGTTTACAAATCGGAAAGCATCACAAGTCAGGAGATGTTATACAGAAAGAAAAAGCTACCTAGTTGGGTCCGCACAAAATTTGGGGAGCCCAAGAGAAATTTCTTAGTGTTCAAATTGGGGGCCCTCCCCCAAGCATCTCAGAAAAACCCCACAACAGCCTCATCTATCTCATCTAAATCATCCAGGCCATACTTCTCCACAGGAGAGGCCTCTAACCAATAGAGAGGAAATCGGGGGTTGGAGTTTTCATCAAGGAAAAATGGATGGTGACTCTCTACAGCTTGAACTTTGAAGAAAAAATTTTTGAAGTCATGGAAGGAGTCGTCAAAGATAGAGAAAACTTTTCGAACTTGAATGGCCCGGAAAGATATCCACTGCTGCTTGTTGTTCTGCCCACTAAAGGGCTTGGTCAGATGAAAAAGATAAAAAAATATCTTTATGGAAGTCGGGAAGTCCAGCTCTCGGCTGACAGGTTGATAAATTTTTATAAAACCCCAAGAATTGGAGTGGAGCTGAGTGGGAGCAACTCGGCAATGGGATAACACTCCCATTTCAAAATCGAAAAAAGGTAAAGAAACCCCCAGACGGGTAAAAAAACAATCGTACATAAAGAAGAAATGAGGATTGATGAGTGGAATTTTGATGATATAGAATTTCACAAATGAAATCTCGTTGCTAGTATAGTTTCTAAACCAACAAAGAATCCTCTCATACAAAAATTTGGTTGTCACAAGTAACAAACCCCTAAAAATAATAACCGAAGTATTCAAACATCGGGTCGTCTCTCAAAGGAATTGCAGGGAAGTGTTCTTGTTATTAGTCATGAGATGTATATTTTAGGGTTTTGGATAAGGAACAAGAAAAGTAAATTGCAAGAATAAAACTAATAGCTAAGAAAGCTCTTGGCAAGGAATGAGAACTAGAAGTCCTATCCTCATTATCTTCCTCAATTGTGACATCAATTGTCCATTGCTCCCACTTAGTCAACCTCTAACTATGAAGGAAAGTCAAGTGGATAAATCAACTTGAGTCCTCAAGTCCTAGTTAACTTCTAAGGGAAGACTAGAGTTAGTGGAATTCAAATCAATTAGCAATTTTCAATTATCAGTCAACAAAAGAGTTTGATAACTCAAGAGTCTCCAATTACTCAACCAAAGCAAAGAGGAGGAAAATCTATTCTAACATCCTTCCAAGCATTTTGTCAAACACTTGGAAGGCATAAAAGGAAAGTAAAATCAAATTGCAAGAAATATAAATCTACAACTACCAATTGCAAGGAAATTAACAACAACAATTCAAATCAACAATAAAGGAAATAAAACATGGAATTGCATTAAAGGAAAATAGAAGAAACAAGAGTGCATCAACATAAAAGTAAAGAATTACAAGAATTAAATGCTAAACTAGAGAAAGGAAGGGTAGAGGAACAAGAAATTGTAAAGAAAAAATAAATCAAAGCATGAATTAAACCTAGATCTAAGAAATCCTAATCTACCTCTAACCTAATTCTAGAGAGAAGAGAGAGCTTCTCTCTCTAGAAACTAACTAAAGCATTCCCTCCAAAATTCAATTATGACTTCCCCCGCTTTGACTCCTCTTGATTTCTGCATGTAATAGGCTCAGAAAATGAGTTGGATTTGGGCCTGGGAAGCCCAGAAATCGCCCCCAACGTTTTCACTTTAATGAAGTCACGTGCGAACATCGACGCGTACGCATAGGTCACGGTAGGCGTTACTTGACATTTTGCTATCCATGCGTACGCGTCATGTACGCGTACGCGTCCATGAGTGCATCCCAAATTCTTGATTTTCTATGGTTTCTCCACTTTGCATGCTTTTCTCTTCATTCCTTTGATCCATTCCTAGCCTTTTCAACCTAAATTCACTAACAAACACATCAAGGCCTCTAGTGGAATCAAAGGTGAATTAAAATTAACCAATTAAAGGCTTAAAAAGTATGTTTTCACTCTTAAGCACAAATTAGGGAGAATATACAAAACCATGCTATTTCATGGAATAAATGTGGGAAAAGGGTGATAAAATCTCCTAAATTCAGCATAGAATGCACCACCAAATAGTGGTGCATCAAGGATCAGAGTCAGTAACCCTGCCACAACAAACCCGGTCTTCAGGACCCGGGGCCAGCAATTTGTACTTGGGCTCATCCTCCTCTAAGACACAAATCCTATGATGAACACGAAGTTCAGAAAGGTAGTCAGCATCCACTAAGGGTTCCTCCTCAAGGACAGTATCATCTACCCACTTCAACAGAGACTCAGGGATACGAGAAGACATCTTTCCAGCAAAAAGAAGTAGATGAAAAAGCAACAAGATCTACAAAGAAAAATGAAAGAACATCAAGAACAGGGCTTCTAAAAGACCAAAGCAGCCTCACTCCAAAGCAAAATAAAGAACAAGATCACTAGACCGACAAACAGACTCTCTAAGGGACTAAACGTCACAAAGAGCCTGCACACCTGCTCTAAAATACAGAGCAAAGCGCCAACATAAATGATAGCAGAGGAGAAAGAAAGAACTAACCTTTGTCTGTGAAAACAAAGAAGAACAGGTATAGCAGCAGCGAAGCACCCCAAGGAGGAAGGCTAAAGGGTTTCTCTTTGGAAAGAACAAGGATTGTAGGCAACAAGTTTCAGGAGACGAAAGAAAACAGAGAAAAGAGAGGGAAAAGTATTTATAACACGGCAGGGGCATAAGGGTAAATCAACGCAGTCATTAAAGAAACGCGCCGTTACCAATGCAACTGCTCCAACGTGTAAATACAAAAACCCCAACGGACGTAACGTTTGATTAGACGCGACGGTTGAAACATTAAAAATCACGTCGATTTTAAAAATCACGTCAGCTACAAACCCGAGTTCAAATACTCGAATCCAACTCATAAGTAAAAGAGATCGGACTCGAGTAGGGGCACTGTTCATACCCTGGCCCAACACTATGGCTCAGGTCCCAACACACCAAAAGGCCCAATCCGAAGATTGGCCTTCGCTGCCCACCGACCTCCTTAGAAGAGGTCGGATTCAACATAGACTCCATCCCAAAGAAGTCCGACTCGAAGGATAGCTGGCAGATAACACTTATTCAAATAAGTAACTGCCCCTAAAATCTCTCAACCCACTTCCTGGAGCCATATCTCAACAACCCTAAGATAAAGGGACGGTTATCCACCTTCAGAAGTGGAACTACTCCAACGGTAGTTATTGGATCACCACTATAAATATACTGACACCCCTCAGGTATCTCTAAGTTCCAATACTTTCGAAACCTGCTTAAACCCCTTACTGACTTAGGCATCGGAGTGTCTTTGCAGGTACCACACCCCATTCTCTCACAAACACTAGTCGTACGGCAACTCTCAGACACAAGGCAAATCGAAGACCGCCTCCTTTTTAACGCTTGGGCCAGTTCTTCAAGCCCAATCCATATATCTTCGGTTACCCACGTAACAATTACCATTAGTAAAAATTTGATGGTATAAATATCACTAGTAACTATTTACCAATAGATTTTAAGAATTCAATATTAATTATTGTCAGAAATCTTTCAACGCTAATTGCTTCTAGGATGACCATTTTTATTTGCTAATTACCATCGGAAATTCCTCGGAAAATTCAATGATAATATTATTTAATAAAATAATATTTAAAAAATAATTATTATACTATTAGAATTATTTCACAAAAATCCGACGATAATATTTTTTAATAAAAATAATAATTTTATGACCCTAATCATACTCTCACTTTGGTTTGGTCTTATTGTACTCTTATGTCTAGTTTTGTTGAAAAAATACCAATTTGAAAAGAATATCCATAGTAAGAAAGATTATATGAATATAAAACACAAAATATATAAAGTTCACCAACCAACATATAAAATTTTATTTTTGATTTCTCCATGGTTAGGAGTGATCGTTAGTTCAATGCCTGCATCATACAAAACAGAAACAAAGATGGTTTTAAGTGAAAAAATAATTGGTTAAACTTGATGCTTAACTTAAACATGTTTGATGCCGGTAGACTAGATATCAATCATGTGTTTTTTGGTGCATTTATAAGCAGTCATTCCAACAAGTTAAAATCTATTTCTGATAATTTAGTACTTCATGTTTCAGGCTCGTAGAATTAGAAACTATTCACATCAAATACTCAAATTTATCCATCAATACATTATATTCTTAGAAGTATTACACAACAGAGTTAGTAATTAGAGAGATATACTTTTAATGGCTTCTAAAACATAGAAAACTATAAAATACATTGAAAGAGAGTGAATCTGTTATAAAAACAATGACTCATGTTATTGAGGATCAACTGAAAAGCATGCATTTAAAATAATAAGCATTCTAGAATTTTTTAGTTTGGGCACACAAACCATTATTCTTCAATATTATTTGTTCATACAAATATAAGCACCAAGAAATGAAAATAAATATTAAAAATTATCACACAGTTTCTTCAAAATCATTTTCATCAAGTCAACAAGATGCACCTTTTAGGACAGATATTAGACAGAAAATGAAGTGCTTTTCCTCAAATCAGTTTTCAAGATTCGTGCACTCACACAATCCACAGATTATGGTTTCTTTGTAGTATTTGTACTTGAAAGGAGATACTGACAAGTTTCAAAGATATAAAGACATGACAGAAATTTCAATACACAGAAAAGGGAGGCTTAATCCTTTGTATAAAACAAATATATGGCAATAGCGAACAACAGAAAATTTAAGCAACTTTCTTAAAGATATTCCTAACTAACAAGGGGCAAATTCAAAATGAAGCTCCTTTTGTACTCTATGCCTTCTTTCTTCTACTTCTTTTTTTATTATTACTGCAAGCAATTGGGTAAGAGTCCTAAAAATTGACCATCAATGATGATTCACAAGAGTGCTTCAAATGCAATCAAACTTGAACCGTGGAACAGAATGTGCTTTCTTTGCAATTTCATTACAAAAAAGTTTCACCAATTTCCATTTGATAATCACAAAAAGATTTATAAATAAAACAATAATCACACATTTCATAAAAAAAATTAAATAAAAAAGTTAATAAAGTTATAATAATCCCTCAACATAACAAAAAAAATTATAAAAAAAAAAGTTGAATAGAAATTTATCTCTGGTGGTGGGGGCAAGGCGGTGGTGAATAGGGTAGGGAGTAAAATCCGTTTCAGTAAAATAGGGTTTAGGGTTTTTTTTTTTTTTTTTTGCAAAAAATAAACAAAATGGAAAAACTGCTTACCTCTGACGTGGTGTGGACCTCGGCGGCAACGACACAATGACGGTGGTAGGTGGAGACGCGGCAGAGTTAGGCTCCTAGACTCCCACAGCATTGCCGAACACCTTTTACAATGCGACAGCGACAGAAGAGGGTTTCAGCAACCACCAATGTGAGAGAGAGAGAGAGAGATATTGAGAGAGAGAGAGAGAATTTCCAAAATGCGGGGGAAGGAACTCATGTTTTAAATTTATCCCAAATTTACCATCGAATTTATTTGCGAAAAACTCCGACAGTAAAGATATGATGGTTACTAAAATGACGCATTTTATTTTTTGGCGTTACCATCGGATTTTTTCACTGGTAAATCTGACAAGGTATTGTTGGCGCCATAAAATTCTCCACTCGCGCCAAAATTTACGGTTGGATTTTGGACAGACGGTAATATTTTGGCTAGACAAAATATCATAGTAATCCCACATAAACTTCGATGTTAAATTAGCCAAAAACGTCCCACGCAAAATTTGACGGTAATCAGCAAGTTTCATGTAGTGTAAATTTTGCCCAAATTAGTTGCCTTCTTCCCTGGATGAATTCTTCATATATAACTTTTCAAACAGGGTTGATATCATCTTTAATGATATTCTTCTCATTATTGTTGTTTTACACAATACAAACTCACTAATTTGGTCATCCCTAATTTTTTCCAAAGATAGTAGGTTATATTTCATTAATTATTGAAAAATAAAATACAAAGATGTCCAAAAGTAGAACAGCATAATAAAAGGTGGAAATTTTTCAAAACAATACACTGAAGGTATTCATCCAACGGTGCATGGTCGAAAAACGAAGAAAAATATTAAAGAAGAAAGAATGATAAACCAAATTGAATGAAACTAAGAGATTGCCTCATGGAGATGACGATCTAAACTGGGAGTTCTTTGGATTTCACGGAGCAACTTGACAGAGCTTGCTAGAATGGCAGCGGCATTGAAGTAGAACCTTAAAAAATTAACTGGTTGCGAGCTTTCCAGCAGTTCCAGCAAATGATGGCAAGCAATTGAGGATTATGGTCAGCATTCTTCAACGGGTTAAGCATCTCTGTAGATGCAGTCCACCATGTCCAAAAGTCGTTACGGCTTTGAGGGGGAAGACAGTCACGAAGATAACGCGCAGACCATACTTCTTTGATTCTAGAGCAATCGATCAAACAATGAGTGATGGTTTCTATTGCTTCATGGCAGCAGGGGCATATTGGCGATATAGATGGGATGCGGTGGTGAATCTGAGCAAGCACCGGAAGCCGACCATGGAGAGCTTTCCAGATAAATAGCTTAATTTTGTGAGGCAAGTTCAACTTCCATAGATCAATCCACGGCTTTTTCTGCTGCATATAATTAGGGCAAAGCTTTGGAGATGGATGGTGAAATACATAGCCAATTCTAGAACCTGAAGCTATATCATATTACTTGGATTTGTTCAAATCTCATTGCAATTTATCGCTACTTTGCTGAATTTTAACTGACAAAATCTTGTCTGCAACATCTTGGAGAAATAATTCTTGAATGAGATTCTTATTCCAATTCCTATTTTCAGTAATTAGGTCTTTAACTCTTTGAACCAACTCAGAAATAGCCTGTCTGTTTGGCATGTCAGAAATCATTAAAGAATATGGAGGAGGCAGCCAAGGATCCTCAAAGGTTCAGATATTTTCTCCAGTACCCACAGCCCAGTTAAGACCTTTTTCAACAATCTTTTGGCCTTCCAATATGCTCCTCCATCCCCAAGAAGGTAAGACTCCAATTTCTGCAGTTATAGCATTACCATTGCTAAAGTATTTACCTCTTAAGATTTTGGATAATAGGGAAGTAGCCTGTATTACGAATCGCCAAAACTGTTTTCCTAAAATTGCTAGGTTTTTTATTTTGAGACCTTTAAATCTAAGGCCTCCTTCTCTTCATGGGTGAGTCATAGTGTCCCAGATAATCCAAGTCATACGCCTTTTAGAACCTGTTTGTCCCCACCAGAACTGAGAAAGTAGAGAGTAAATTTCTGAAATTAAACTATCAGACAACTTGAAGCAAAACAATGTATAAATAGGACTAGCTTTTCTCACTACTTTAGGCAATATCTGTCTACCACCCGATGATAGAAGATTGCGCTCCCACCCTTGGATTCTTTTTTGAACCTTCTCTTTGATCATACTAAAAGAAGCCTTTTAGATTTAGAGACTGTAGAAGGAAAATCAAGGTATCTATCCTGGGCCCAATATGATTAATATTCATAGAGTTAGTCAGTAGTGTACGAGTAATGGAGGAGTGTTGTGGCTAAATAATACAGCAGATTTATTAAGATTTACCCTCTGGCCACTGATGCTTTCATAAGAATTCAATAAATGTAGGATGTTTGAACATGCTTTAGGATTAGCCTTACATTGACTTAACAAAATATATATATATATATATATATATATATATATATATATATATATAGGATTTTTCACTGAAATAAAAAAATGTATTATTTTCCAAAACTCTATTTTTTAACTTTAATTTTTCAAATACGATTTATTTTTTATCTAGAACAAGTTCGCCGCACCCCCGGCGAACTCTATATTTTTTATAGAGTTCGTCTCACCCCGGTGAACTTCACTTCAAAATTCAAAAAAAAAATAGCTAACTCAAATTCTTAAGCTTCACAACAGACAATGGTAACAATTATCATCGTCTCCAGAGTATATAAGAGTACACAAGAGTACACAAGAATAAGTTATATTTTTATTGGAGAAATAATGGTTTTTTTAAATTTATAATGAGAAAAAATGCTTGTTAAATATGACTTATTTCTGTGTATCTAGGTATAATAATGGTTTCCATTTCCACCAACAATGTTGAAGAATTCGTAGTTGTTGTCTGTGTATTTTTGTATACTCCTATGTACTTTTAAAGACGATGATAATGGCTTAAAAATGTTTCGTGGATTTTGAAAAAAAATTGAAGTGAAGTTCACCAGGGGTTAGGCGAACTCTATAATTTTTATAGAGTTCGCCGACGGGTTAGGTGAACTCTATAAAAAATAAAGAGTTTGCCGGGGAATGTGGCTAACTCGCCCTAAATCCAAAGAAAAAAAACGTATTTGAAAAATTAAAGTTAAAAAATCAGGGATAGAAAAATAATTATTTTTGTTATTTTATTTCTGAAAAAAATTCTATTATATTGTGGTGGATCTAGGTCGAATATTGGTCTCAAAAAACTTTGAGAGGCAAGTTGATATCTCAAAAATAACTCTTGGAAGCCAACAACTTTTAGTATTTTGGCCATCATTTTGGCCAACCCAAAATTCTAAATTATCATTTTACTAATTTATGTGTGTAAATTCTTAAAAACGTGGATATAAATTGATTTATGGGTACAAACAGTATTGGTTCATATGTTCAAAATTCTAATAAATATATATATGTAAATTATATACTTTTTGTGTGCAAAATATTTGAAAATATAGGTGCAAATTATTACTAGCTAAGTGCTTGCCAAAAATGATAATATTTACTGGACATGTACCATTGCTTATCTCAAAATGTTTCAAAAACAAACCAACTTAAGTTGATGTAGTGGTTAGCTCACTAGCTCCTTTAAGCAAATGTTAAAAAATTTGAATCTCGCCTTATGTATAAAATTCCTCTAGGGGTGGCAATAGGGCAGGAAATGATGGATTTTTGCCCTACCCGATCTCGTCCCGCCCTATAATAATACGCATAGAACTCGCCCCGTTCTTATATGTGGATACTAAAAAATTGAATCCTAATCCGTCTCCGCGAGTACCCACCCTGCCCCTATCGGCCCCTATAACTGTTAAAATACAACAAATAAAATTAAATTTCATAATTTACATAACTATCATCAAATACATAATATAAATTAAAGTAAAACTTAA
Source organism: Arachis ipaensis (assembly GCF_059453495.1). Taxonomy (NCBI): domain Eukaryota; kingdom Viridiplantae; phylum Streptophyta; class Magnoliopsida; order Fabales; family Fabaceae; genus Arachis; species Arachis ipaensis. The sequence continues at coordinate 89,224,863 of NC_142438.1, forward strand.
AAATGATACAATATTATTAATAATTTTATTAATTATTATATATATATTATATAAAATCCGACCCCACCCTGTAACACCCTTACCACACAGAACCCTACGCTCGAGTTGTAAAGCATAGGTGGTGAGGTATTACGACTTTTAAAAAATAAAATATATACATAGTAATAGTTGGAAGAAATTTTATAACAAGGAGCCTTTGAAGGAAAATTTAAAACAAAGGGCGCAACGCTCACGTAAACGGAAAACTTGCGTAAAAAAAATGTAATATATATATATATATATATGAATAATAAAAAGAAAGTGTTAAAAGATACAAAATATTCAAGCTCCAGGCTCAATCTGCGAAGCCAAGGTTGGCCGAAGAATATTTGCATAAATATACATAACCCAAGACAGACAAAACAATAACCTGTTTCTCCACATCGACCTCTAAGAGGGACAAAGTACAATTAAACATACAGAAGAGAATCTAAGTATAGAATACTAAATGTAAGCTCAAAACACAGAGTCCCAAATATAACACTTCGCTTGCAGGATGAACTCCAGACGCTTACTGAGGTGCCTCTCGACCTTCATCTGAAAATAACAACATATATATGGTATGAGAACCAGAGGTTCTCAGCATGGTAACAATGCCCACATAACTAACATATAAGATCCCAGGAAAGCCGAAGGCAATCCTAAAACTTTCGACAAGGATTCAAACTTAAAACTATTCTTTACAACCATAAATAAGCCATAAACAAAGTGGGGTAGTTAAGGGTTCAAAAATTCTAACTCAACCAAACTTGATTCCTTAGCTTCACGCCTTCCTCCGTTCCTGCCTAACTCCAAAGCACAGACAACCAAAATACAGACAAAGCAAACACAAGTAGAATATAATTACAACAGGTAGCAAGTTTAGTGAGTAAGCATAATAATCACATAGGCAAGTCCAATTAATGCAAAATCAAACAAGACACACAAATGCATATGATGCAAGCCTGTCCTATGGATGATGATATCATCTGTCAGTTATATAGCTAACTCGACACATCCTGGTAGCTAACCATGGACAAAAACACCCATTGCAGAGTGGTGCACGAATCTCCACGCTTCGTACAACTGAACCAGCAAGTGCACTGGGTCATCCAAGTAATACCTGAGCGAGTCAGGGTCGATTCCACGAGGATTGTGGTTTGAAGCAAGCTATGGTTATCTTGCAGGTCTTAGTCAGGCGGATAGAAGAGTTGTTGGATTTGTTTAAATGCAGTTTGATTGTTTAAAGGTAAATAAAGAAAAAGCATAATCAAAACTCAGAAGTCATGTAAACTATGATAAGAAGGTGGTTAAGACTTGGAGATGCTTTGTCCTTCTGGATTAACTCTGGTATTAATGTCTTCTTCAAATGTGAATGAATGACAGGCTGTATGTGATTGACGCTGGTTTGAGTAGCCGCCAATACTCCTCCAGAGCTGAACACCAGGGTTAGTGCGCATCCAGTCTGATTGAGGGTGAAGTTTCGACAGTCCATTCTCCTTAATGATCCTACTCAAAATGCCACTGATGGGGGATTTTTGTCGGTATAGAATTTCACAATAAATTCTCGTTGCAAGTATAGTTCTAAACCAACAATGAATCCTCACATCAAATTTAATATGGTTGTCACTAGTTCAATTCCTAATAAAATAACCGAGAGTATTAATCACGGGTCATTCTCCCTAGGAATTACAATGAAGTACTTTATTATTGACTATGAAGGAATGTTTTGAGGTTTTTATAATAAGGGGAAAGAAATGTAAATAGCAAAAGAAATAAGCTAAATACTAAGAAAGCTCTTGGAAAGGAATGAGAATTATAAGTCCTATCCTCATTATCATCATCAATTGTGACAAGAATTGTCCATTGCTCCACTTAGTTAACCTCTAACTATGAAGGTAAGTCAAGTGGATATAATCAACTTGAGTCCACAAGTCCTAGTCAAATCCTAAGAAAAGACTAGCTTTAGTGGCATTCAAATCAACTAGCAACTTCCAATTATCAATCAACAAAAGAGTTTGATAACTCAAGAGTCTCCAATTACTCAACTCAAGCCAAGAGGAGAAAAATCTACTCTAAAATCTAACCAAGCATTTTATCAAACATTTGGAAGGCATAAAAGGGAAGCACAATAAAATGACAAGAAATATAAAATCTAACACTACCAAATGCAAGGAAATAACACTAACAAAGCAATTAAACAATAAAGGAACATAAAACATGAAATTGTATTAAAAGAAATTAAAATCAACAAAGTGCTCATAGATATGAAGGTAGCAAAATAGAAGAAATTAACAAGAAGAACTAAAAGAACAAAGATGTAGCAACAAGAAATTGAAAGGAAAAGTAGATGAAAACAAGAATTAAAATATAGATCTAAGAAGAAATTTAAATCTAATCTAACCTAATTCTAGAGAGAAGAGGGAGCTTCTCTCTCTAGAATCCTAACCTAAAACATAATGAAAAATTAAAAACTATCACTACTTGATTCATTCCCCTTCAATTCCTGGGTTCAATAGCATCAGAAATGAGTTGGATTGGGCCCAAAATGAGCTAGAAATTGCTAGCCACGAGTTGCTAAAAATGGCTCACGCTGATCCTGCGATGCGCACACATGGGCAACGCATGTGCGTCGCCTAAGGGCAAGGCAAATATGACAAAATGCATATTATTTTGAAGCCCCAGATGTTAGCTTTCCAACGCAACTAAAACCGCCTCATTTGGACCTCTGTAGCTCAAGTTATGATCATTTTAGTATGAAGAGGTCAGGATTGACAACTTCGCAATTCCTTCATTTCTTCATGAGTTCTCCATTTTTACATGCTTTTTCTTCATTCCTTCAATCCAATCTTTGCCTTCTAATCCTGAAATCACTTAACAAACATATCAAGGTATCGAATGGAATTAAAGTGAATTAAATTTATCAATTTTTGGGTCTAAAAAGCATGTTTTCACTCTAAAGCACAATTTAAGGAGAATTTAGAAAACCATACTATTTTAGTGAATAAATGTAGGAAAAGTTGATAAAATCCCCTAAATTAAGCACAAGATAAACCACAAAATTGGGGTTTATCAGCCACAAACAAGGTCGAATCTTCCGAATCAGAGAATGCTGCTCCTTTGGGTTCTAGCCTCTACCACAGAGACCCTATTCTCCCCATACCTCGGCTAAACTGGTGTCTCGAGAAGTCCCCAACAAAGTCGTGGATTAGTCGTCTGAGAGATGTATAATCAAGCTGGCGGTTCGACGCTTTCCAGTCATGTATTCACACGAACCCAAGTAGACACGGGTGGTTCTCAAGCACGCGGTCTTAGTATGAAGAACGGAGCTGATTGTCACGGATCATCCTATCCATCATGTTGAAGAACGAATATACATCTTAGAATTAAATCAAACACAGATTGAAGAGAAACAGTAATACTTTTATTAATTCATAGAACTCAGCAGAGCTCCTCCCTTCAACCTAGGAGGTTTAGAAACTCATACTGATAGGAAATACAATGATGGAATTCGAAATATGCTAGAAAAGATCCTAAACAAGTGTGATCTTCTCCCTTAAATATTAAACTAATGACTAATAAGGGTAAAATAGTCTTTTTAGTGTTAAAATCCACCTCTGGGGCCCACTTGGTGAACGTTTGGGCTAAGCTTTGATGAGATCCACATGCTAGGAGGCCTCTAGGGCGTTGAACGCTGGCTAGGGGGTCCTCTCTAGGCGTTTGGACGCTGGTCTCTTCTCCTTGGGCGCTGGACGCCTGAAAGGGGGCAGGAGGCTGGCGTTAGACGCCAGTTTTGGGCTTTCTAATCTAAAGCAAAGTATGGACTATTAAACATTGTTGAAAAGCTCTGGAAGTCATCTTTCCACGGCCATTAAGAACGCTCCATTTGGACTTCTAAAGCTCCAGAAAAGCTCTTCCGAGTGCAAGGAGGTCAGATCCGGACAGCATCTGCAGTGCTTTCTCTGTCTCTGAATCAGACTTTTACTCCAGTTCCTCAATTTCAGCCAGAAATTATCTAAAATTGCATAAAAACGTGCAAACTCAAAGTAGAATCCAAAAAATGTGAATTTAACACTAAAACCTATGAAAACTTAATGAAAACTAAACAAAACATGCTAAAAGCTATATAAAAATGATGCCAAAAAGCGTATAAAATATCCGCTCATCACAACACCAAACTTAAACTGTTGCTTGTCCCTAAGCAACTGAAAACACAGTAGGATAAAAAGAAGATTTAGATACAATAAATCTCAGAGTTTCTAATGAAGCTCAGTTTCAATTAGATGAGCGGGACTTAGTAGCTTTTTGCTTCTGAATAGTTTTGGCATCTCACTATCCATTGAAACTCAAAAATGTTGGTCTCTTTAGGAACTTAGAATCCAGATGATATTATTGACTCTCCTAGTTCAGTTCTTTTTTATTCTTGAACACATCTTTTAGAGTCTTGGCCGTAACCCTAAGCACTTTATTTTCCAGTATTACCACCGGATACATAAATGCCACAGACACTTTAACTAGGTGAACCCTTTCGGATTGTGATTAAGCTTTGTTAGAATCCCTAGATAGAGGTGTCCAGAGTTCTTAATCACACTCTGTTTGCTTTGGACCACGACTTTAACTGCTCAGTCTCAAACTTTTCACTTGACACCTTCACACCACAAGCACATGGTTAGGGACAGCTTGGTTGAGCCGCTTAGGCCAGAATTTTATTTCTTGTAGGCCCTCCTAATCACTAATGCTCAAAGCCTTAGATTCTTTTACCCTCATCTTTTGGTTTAAAGGGTTACTGGCTTTTTGCTCTTGCCTTTTAGTTTAAAGAGCTATTAGCTTTTTCTGCTTTTTATTTTTTTCATTTTTTTTGCCATTATTTTTTCTTTTTTTCTCTCTTTTTTTTGCACGCATATATTATTTTTTTCTTTTGCAATATGCTTTTTCTTTTTCTTTTTGCTGCTTTTTCTTACTTCAAGAATTAATTTTTTTTTTCAGATTACCAATAATACTTTTCCTTTTTCATCATTCTTTCAAGAGTCAACATTCTAAAATTCTAACTTCAAATATGCACTGTTTATTCATACATTCAGAAAACAAAAGCAATGCCACCACATTAAAATAATTGAACTACTCTTATTATAAACTTGAAGTTCATGTATCTCTTAATTCCTTTCAATTAAATTTTTTTTTTAAGCAAGGTGAGAGATATATGAAACATTTTATAGCCTTAAGACATAAATGCAAATGATCATGCAACAAGAACAAGAGAACAAACAATACAACATAACAGAAAATAGAAAAATACAAAAGAAAAAGAGATAAAGAGAACGAATCCACCTTTAATGGTGGCGGCTAGTGCTCCTCCTTGAGGATCCAATGTGGTGCTTGATCACTTTAATGTCACTCCTTTGCCTTTGTTGTTCTTCCCTCATAGCCCTTTGATCTTCTCTAATGGATCTTTGGTCTTCCCGTATTTCATTGAGGATAGTGAAATGCTCTTGATGCTCCATCCTCAACTGATTCATGTTGGAGCTCAATTCTCCTATAGAAGTATGCCATTGATTCCAATAGCTTTAAGGAGGAAAATACATCCCTTGAGGTATCTCAGGGATCTCATGATGAAGCAGCTGCACAGGCTCTTGTGCATGCTCTCTTGTTTGCTCCATCCTCTTCTTAGTGATGGGCTTGTCCTCCCCAATGGAGATATCTCCTTCTATGACAATTTCAGCTGAATTGCATAGATGACAGACGAGGTGTGGAAATGCCAACTTTGTATTGGTGGAAGGCTTCTCAGTTATCTTGTACAATTCTTGAGGAATCACCTCATGTACTTCCACCTCACTTCCAATCATGATGCAACGGATCATGATGGCTTTGTCAATGGTCACTTCTAACCAATTGCTAATAGGAATGATAGAGCATTGGATGAATTCCAACCATCTTCTAGCTATGGGCTTGAGGTCACGCCTTCTTAGTTGAATGGGCTTGCCTTGGGAATCCCTTTTCCACTGTGCTCCTTCCACACAGATGTCTGAGAGCACTTGATCCAGTCTCTGATCAAAGTTGACTCTTCTAGTGTAAGGATGTGGGTCTCCTTGCATCAGAGGCAAGTTGAATGCCAATCTCACACTTTCTGGGCTGAACTCTAAGATTCTCCCTCGGACCATGGTGCTCCAATTCTTTGGATTTGGGTTCACACTAGTGTCATAGTTTTTAGTAACCCATGCATTAGCATAGAACTCTTGCACCATTAAGATCTCAACCTCTTGGATGGGATTGGTTAGGACTTCCCAACCTCTTCTCCGGATCTCTCTTCGGATTTTCGGATACTCATTCTTCTTGAGCTTGAAAGGGACCTCAGAGATCACTTTCTTCTCTGCCATTACTTTATAGAAGTGGTCTTGGTGGGTTTTAGTGATGAATCTCTCCATCTCCCAAGATTCAGAGGTGGCAGCTACTGTCTTTCCTTTCCTCTTTCTCGAGGATTCTCCAACCTTGGATGCCATAAGTGGTAATGGAAAGCAAAAAGCAACACTTTTCCCACACTAAAGTTAAAAGCATTGCTCGTCCTCGAGCAAAAATAAAGAAAAGAGAAGAATGGAGTAGAAGAAGAAGAAAATAGAAGGAAATAGAGGGAGGGAGAGAGAGCTCGGCCAAATGGGTTTTGAGAGTGTATAAGAGGTGTGTGTATGAAGGGTGATGAAGAAGGGGTATTTATAGGTGGGGGTAGGGTTGGGTTCGGCCATTGGTGGGTAATTGGAAGGGAAATTTGATTTTGAAGTGGGTAGGGATTGGTGGGAGTTATGATGGTTTTGGAGAATTGATATGGATATGATTCGGCTAGGGTTTATAGGGAAGTGTGTATGGGAAAGTGTGAAAGAGAGAAAGAAAAAGTGGGGTAGGTAAAGATGTTGTGGGACCCACTAGTCCTGAGAGGCTAGGAAATTCAGATTTTCTACCCTCTGTACTGGCGTTTGAACGCCCAGGGTCTACTCCCTAGCTGGCGTTCAACGCCAGCTATGCTGCCCATTGTGAGCGTTGAACGCCCAGGGTCTGCTCCCGGGCTGGCGTTCAACTTCAACAACACTCCATCCAGAGTGTTCTGTTTCCACTACTTAACAGTTCTGTCTCTGTTCTGACTGCTGCACATGATCATGAACCTAAAATAACTTGAAAAAAAAACAAAATGAAAGAAAATAACAATAATTAATTAAGGTTGGGTTGCCTCCCAACAAGCACTTTTTTAACGTCATTAGCTTGACGGTTAGCTCCTTACGGAGGTGAGTATGGGCTCAGAATTTCACCCCTTACAGTGAATTTTCTTCCTGTCTTTTCATGAATGAGCTCCACATGCTCTAAAGACAGGACACGACTCACTGTATGTGGTATGACTGGCTTTTTGGTGAAGACAACTCTCATGCCAAGTGAGAGGTCTTTAGTGGGGACTTTCTTGTACCTCCAGCCTTTAGGTACTTTCTTCCGAGTACCTTTGTTTTCAGTGCTTGTTAATGGCTGCCCATCAGCAAACTTAGAATTGATGTTTGGGGGCTTAGTAAAGTGATAAACCACTATTTTATGGTTTATCTTGTGCTCAATTGAGTGAATTTTATCAACTCTTCACCCACTTATTCATACTATTTGCATGGTTTTACATTTGCCTTCCTAATTATGTGCTTTGATTGAAAACATGCTTCTTTACCATTAAGTTCCCTATGTTTAATCCTCTCCTATTACCATGCCTTGATATGTGTGTTAAGTGATCTCAGAGATTACAGGGCATGAATGGCTCAGAGGATAGAAAGGAAGCATGCAAAAGTGGAAGGAATACAATAAGTTGGAGAAATTGCCAAGCTATCCAACCTGACCTCTTCACACTCAAACAGCTATAACTTTAGCTACGAAGGTCCAAACGATGCGGTTCTAGTTGCGTTGGAAAGCTAACGTCCGGGGCTTCGATTTTATATATAATATACCATAGTTTCTCTGATTCTAAGTGATGCGAACGCGTCACCCATGCGGCCGCATCGCAGTGGCAAAAATCAGCGTGTTTGAATTCGCAACCAGCGAATTCTGGGCTGTTTCTGACCCAGTTCTCGACCCAGAAAACACAGATTAGACGCTATAAAGTGGGGGAATACATTCATACATGAATAGGCTTTCACATTCACAATTTTAGGAGTAGATGTAGTTTTTAGAGAGAGAGGTTCTCTCTTCTCTCTTAGGATTAGGATTTAGGACTTCTCTCAGTTTTAGGAGTGACTCTCAATCCCAGGTTCAATGTTCTTTTTATTTTTCCTAATTTAATTTATGAAAGTCCATGTCAGATTTAAGTTCTTTTGTGAATGCAATTTGAGGTATTTCAGTTTAATATTGCTTTCTTTTATTTACATGATTATTGCTTCCCATCTGAAGGCATTCTTATTCCAGTAGATTTACTTTTCCCTTTTGGTTTTGGTTAAGAAATCAGTAACTCAGGAGTTATCCAATTCAACAGCATAATTGATAATTGTTATCTTGCCAATTGAGTTAAACTTCAATAATCCCAATCTTTTCTTAGGAAATAAATAGGATTCGAAGATCAAACCAATTTATCCCTTGACTTTCCTTTGCTTTAGTAAAGGTCAACTAAGTGGAATTAAGATTCAACTTTCATTGTTATTGATAAGGATAACTAAGTCTGGACTTTCAATTTCTCATACTTTGCCCAAAAGTTTGCTTTGCAGTATTTATTTATTTTTAATTGCCATTTAAATTATTTGTCATATTTGTTCCTCATTCTTGAAACCTCGAATTTACAATCTCCATAACCAATAATAAGAACATACTTCCCTGCAATTCCTTGAGAAGACGACCCGAGGTTTAAATACTCGGTTATCAATTTCAAAGGGGTTTGTTACTTGTGACAACCAAAACGTTTGTATGAAAGGACTTTTGAAGGTTTAGAAACTATACTTGCAACGAGGATTTATCCGCAAATTTCTAGACCACGCAAAAGTTCCTCTCATCAAAATGGCGCCGTTGCCGGAGAATTGCAAACGTGTGCCTTATTGTTGGTTATTGTAAATATTTTATTTTTGCTTGTTTATTTGTTCTTATTTTCGTTTTTATTTTTTCTTTTTCTTAAGTTAAGATGTTATTGGTTTTTATTTTAAAATTTTTATCTTATCTTATCTTATTTCAAAAATCAAATTTCAAAATTCAAATTTAAAAATTTTCAAAATTCAAATTTCAAAATTTAATTTTCAAATTCAAAAATTTAAATAACCTTTTAATTTAAATTTGTTTTTATTTTGTTTTTAATTTTTATTTGCTACTATGAACTCTCACCCCTTTGGCTATGAGTCTGGTTACAATTATATTGCAGGAAGAAGAAATTACAATGAGAATAGGCATCAAGGTTGGAACAATCAAAGATGGGAGAAGCCACAAGGATTTGATCAACCCTCATGGCAACAACCACCTCTAATGGACTATCAACAACCACCACCATATGCCTATGAACCCTTTTCTCAACATGACTTTGGACCACCATACTCACAAGCCCCTTTCCACCATTCACTTCCATATGACCCTAACCCACATCCACCATACCAACCACCTTATGAGCCAAATGAACCATACACAGAACCACCACCTTTCCAACACAACTACTCTCATGAAGCACCACCTCAATATTCACCATCTCCATATCATTATCAAGATGAACCACCTTCCTATTATGAACCCTCTCTCCCAACCAATGAATCCTCACATCCACCCCAACCTCCAATGGATGACAGACTTCGTGTTATTCTTCAAAGGCAAGAAAGGATGAATAAGAGTGTGCAAAATTTCGCAGCCGCCTTCGGCAAGTTAGTAAATATAATAGCTTCCCAATATCTGAGCACTCAAAGAACTCCCATGGCTACATGTGGAGAATCAAAAGAAGAGCAAAGCATGAAGGAAACACTAGAAACTTCGGTGGACAATGAGGAACATGGCTTTGTATTGGAACAAGTGGAGGAAGCCATAATAGTTGCAGAGGAAAAAGTGGTTGTAGACTTAGGAGATGCAGAACCTCCATGGGAAAGTCCAGTCATAGAACCCCCTTTCAAGACGTTTGAAATTGATGCTGAGGAGGGTGTACAACCTCCAAGGCATATCACAGTTGAAGACTTGGAAGAGGTTGATAAAGAGATGGAGATTCAAGAAGAAGAAGCACAACCTCCCATGCCCTTGGAAAGCAATGAAGAGGTGATTGAATTGGAAGAAAGCTACCAAGAGGAAGATGTTGAAATTGAAGAAGCTTGCAAAGAGGTGGTAATTATCAGAGAAAAGCACAAGGGAGTGGGACTTGCAATTTCATTAAAAATACCTCTCCCTAAGTTGCCATCATCCTTCACAACATTCAAGTGGGTAAAATTCATATCCCTTAGCTTTCTAATTCCACTTGAATATAGGCTACTGGAGACGGATGGTCAACTTAGAACTCTTTGTGGCATTAAGAGTAAGAGGAAGATGGTCAGTGGTAAGAACTATCCTGCAAGGTTCATTATGGTTGGAAGCTTAAAGTCTAAACGCAAAGGTTGGTGTAAAGCTCAATTGAATGGGTCTAGGAAGTTGTTTGGACGCTTCAGTGAGAATTCTAAAGCTGAACCACCCGGATGGAATCATGATGATCAACTTGAAGACGGGTGCACAAGCAAGATTTGGGACCCCGAAATTCATTCCAACAATCAACACTCTTGGGGCCTTGTCACTTGCTTTAACTTACTTGAAGGCTTTCTGCGCCTAGTGATGAGCGGATAATTTATACGCTTTTTGACATTGTTTTTAGTATGTTTTTAGTAGGATCTAGTTACTTTTAGGGATGTTTTCATTAGTTTTTATGTTAAATTCATATTTCTAGACTTTACTATGAGTTTGTGTGTTTTTCTGTAATTTCAGGTATTTTCTGGCTGAAATTGAGGGACTTGAGCAAAAATCAGATTCAGAGGTTGAAGAAGGACTGCTGATGCTGTTGGATTCTGACCTCCCTGCACTCAAAGTGGATTTTCTGGAGCTACAGAACTCGAAATGGCGCGCTTCCAATTGCGTTGGAAGGTAGACATCCAGGGCTTTCCAGCAATATATAATAGTCCATACTTTGGCCAAGAATTGACGACGTAAACTGGCGTTCAACGCCAGCCTTCTGCCCAAATCTGGCGTCCAGCGCCAGAAAAGGATCCAAAACCAGAGTTGAACGCCCAAACTGGCACAGAAACTAGCGTTCAACTCCACAAATGGCCTCTGCACGTGCAACACTCAGGCTCAGCCCAAACACACACCAAGTGGGCCCCGGAAGTGGATTTATGCATCAATTACTTACTCATGTAAACCCTAGTAGCTAGTTTATTATAAATAGGACCTTTTACTATTGTATTAGGCATCTTTTGATTATCTTAGGATCTTAGGATCATCTTTGAATGCATTGTTCTTAGATCAAGGGGGCTGGCCATCTCGGCCATGCTTGGACCTTTCACTTATGTATTTTCAACGGTAGAGTTTCTGCACTCCATAGATTAAGGTGTGGAGCTCTGCTGTTCCTCAAAGATTAATGCAAAGTACTTCTGTTTTCTATTCAATTCATCTTATTTCGCTTCTAAGATATCCATTCGCACCAAAGAACGTGATGAAGGTGATGATTATGTGTGACGCTCATCATCCTTCTCCCTTATGAACGCGTGCCTGACAAACACTTCTGTTCTACATGAAATAAGCTAGAATGAGTATCTCTTAGATCTCCTAACCAGAATCTTCGTGGCGTAAGCTAGAATGATGGCGGCATTCAAGAGAATCCGAAAAGTCTAAACCTTGTCTGTGGTATTCCGAGTAGGATTCAATGATTGAATGACTGTGACGAGCTCCTAACTCGCGATTGCAGGGCGTTAGTGACAGACGCAAAAGGATAGTAAATCCTATTCCAGCATGATAGAGAACCGACAGATGAATAGCCGTGCCGTGACAGGGTGCATGAGCATATTATTCACTGAGAGGATAAGATGAAGCCATTGGCAAGGATGATGCCTCCAGACGATTAGCCGTGCCGTGACAGGGCATTGGATCATTTTCCCGTGAGATGACCGAAAGTAGCCGTTGACAGTGGTGATGTATCACATAAAGCCAGCCATGGAAAGGAGTAAGACTGATTGGATGAAGATAGCAGGAAAGCAGAGGTTCAGAGGAACGAAAAGCATCTCCATTCGCTTATCTGAAATTCCTACCAATGAATTACATAAGTATCTCTATCTCTACTTTTTATTAATTAATATTCGAAAACCACATAACTGTTTTATATCCGCCTGACTGAGATTTACAAGGTGACCATAGCTTGCTTCATACCAACAATCTCTGTGGGATTCGACCCTTACTCACGTAAGGTATTACTTGGACGACCCAGTGCACTTGCTGGTTAGTTGTATCGAAGTTGTGACATATTATGAATGTGTAATCACGATTACGCGTACCAAGTTGCTCACGTGCCAGGAATAGTTTGAGCCTGGACATCACAATTTCGTGCACCAAGTTTTTGGCGCCGTTGCCGGGGATTGTTTGAGTTTGGACAACTGACGGTTCATCTTGTTGCTCAGATTAGGTAATTTTCTTTTCGTTTTGTTTTCAAAAATTTTTCAAAAATATTTTCAAAAAAATTTTTCATCTATTTTCGAAAAAAATAAAAATGTTTTCAAAATTTTATTCAAAATTTTTAAGAATGAATTCTAGTGATTCATGAAGCATGTGAAGCCTGGCCGGTTGTAAAGCCATGTCTAAATTTATTTGGACTGAGGCTTGCAATTTGTTATCAAGAGCAAGCTAGTTGTTGCTAATCAACCTGTTGCTGATCCTCAATCACCTGCTGAAGCTTGGCTGGCCATTGGCCATGTCTAGTGTTTTGGACCGGAGCTTTCATTGAAAGCTTGGCTGGCTAGTGAGCCATGTCTAATTCCTGGACTGAAGCTTTAGACTAAGAATGCAAGATTCCTGGAATTCATATTAAAAATTTTGGAATCCTTATTTTCTCTTTTTCATATAGTTTTCAAAAAAAAATCCAAAAAAAATTAGAAAATCATAAAAATCAAAAATATTTTTCTGTTTCTTGTTTGAGTCTTGAGTCATATCATAAGTTTGGTGTTACTTGCATATGCATCTAGCATTTTTCGAAAATATCATGCATTCATAGTGTTCTTCATGATCTTCAAGTTGTTCTTGGTAAGTCTTCTTGTATGATCTTGATGATTTTTTGTTTTGTGTCTTTTCATGTTTATCATATGCATTCTTGAATTCTTAGTGCCTAAGCATTAAAGAATTCTAAGTTTGGTGTCTTGCATGTTTTCTTTGCATTACAAATTTTTCAAAAATATGTGTCTATGATGTTCATCTTGACATTCATAGTGTTCTTGGTGTTCATCTTGACATTCATAGCAATCTTGCATGCATTCATTGTTTTGATCAAAAAAATTTCATGCATTGCATAATTTTCATGTTTTTCATAAAAATTTCAAAAATCAAAAAAATATCTTTCCCTTTTTCTCTCATCAAATTCGAAAATTTGGATTGACTTTTTCAAAAATTTTTAAAACCAAGTTTTTTAAAATCAAGTTGTTTCTTATGAGTCAAATCAAATTTTCAATTTGAAAATCTTATCTTTTTCAAAATCTTTTTCAAAAATTAAATCTTTTTCAAAATTTTTGGTTATTTTCGAAAATTCCAAAAATATTTTTCAAAAATCTTTTTCTTAATTTTTTCACAAATTTTCGAAAATAACATAATCAATTAATGTTTTGATTCAAAACTTGGAAGTTTGTTACTTGCTTGTTAAGAAAGATTCAAACTTTAAGTTCTAGAATCATATCTTGTGATTTCTTATGAATCAAGTCATTAATTGAGATTTTAAAAATCAAATCTTTTTCAAAACTAATTTCTATCATATCTTTTCAAAAATATCTTCTTATCTTATCTTTTTCAAAAATATCTTTTCAAAATATCTTTTCTAACTTCCTAACTTCTTATCTTTTCAAAATTTGTTTCAACTAACTAACTAACTTTTTGTTTGTTTCTTAACTTTTTCAAAACCACCTAACTAACTCTCTCTCTCAATTTTCGAAAATATCTTCTCTCTTTCTCAAAAATTTCTTTTTATTAACTAATTATTCTTATTTTTATTTTTAATTTCAAAAAAATTTTCGAAAAAAAAAATACTAAACATTTTTCAAAAACCATTTTCAAAAATCACTAACTCCTTTTCAAAAATAATTTTCGAAAATTCCCTCCTTCTCTCTCATCTTATTCTATTTATTTATTCATCTACTAACATCTCTTCCTCACATCATCACCAAATTCGAACCCCCTCCTCTATCTGTGTTCGAATTTCTTCTTCTTTTCTTCTACTAACAATAAGGATCCTCTTTACTGTGACATAGAGGATTCCTCTTCTTTTCTTTTTCTCTCCTCTTTCTTATGAGCAGGGACAGAGAAAAAGGCATTCTTGTTGAAGCTGATCCAGAACCTGAAAAGACTCTGAAGAAAAAATTAAGAGAAGCTAAATTACAACAATCCAGAGATAACCTTTCAGAAATTTTCGAACAGGAAAAGGAGATGGCAGCCGAAAATAATAATAATGTAAGGAAGATGCTTGGTGACTTTACTGCACCTAATTCCAATTTACATGGAAGAAGCATCTCCATTCCTGCCATTGGAGCAAACAACTTTGAGCTGAAACCTCAATTAGTTTCTCTGATGCAGCAGAACTGCAAGTTTCATGGACTTCCATCTGAAGATCCTTTTCAGTTCTTAACTGAATTCATGCAGATATGTGATACTGTTAAGACTAATGGAGTAGATCCTGAAGTCTACAGGCTCATGCTTTTCCCTTTTGCTGTAAGAGACAGAGCTAGATTATGGTTGGATTATCAACCCAAAGACAGCCTGAACTCTTGGGATAAGCTGGTCATGGCTTTCTTAGCCAAGTACTTTCCTCCTCAAAAGCTGAGCAAGCTTAGAGCTGATGTTCAAACCTTCAGACAGAAAGAAGGTGAATCCCTCTATGAAGCTTGGGAAAGATACAAACAGTTGACCAAAAAGTGTCCTTCTGACATGCTTTCAGAATGGACCATCCTGGATATATTCTATGATGGTTTATCTGAGCTATCAAAGATGTCACTAGACACTTCTGCAGGTGGATCCATTCACCTAAAGAAAACGCCTGCAGAAGCTCAAGAACTCATTGACATGGTTGCTAATAACCAGTTCATGTACACTTCTGAAAGGAATCCTGTGAATAATGGGACGCCTATGAAGAAGGGAGTTCTTGAAGTTGATACTCTGAATGCCATATTGGCTCAGAATAAAATATTGACTCAGCAAGTCAATATGATCTCTCAGAGTCTGCATGGAATGCAAGCTGCATCCAACAGTACTCAAGAGGCATCTTCTGAAGAAGAAGCCTATGATCCTGAGAACCCTGCAATAGCAGAGGTGAATTACTTAGGTGAACCTTATGGAAACACCTATAACTCAACATGGAGAAATCATCCAAATTTCTCATGGAAGGATCAAAAGCCCCAACAAGGCTTTAATAATGGTGGAAGAAACAGGTTTAGCAATAGCAAGCCTTTTCCATCATCAACTCAGCAACAGACAGAGAACTCTGAACAAAATGCTTCTAATTTAGCAAATCTAGTCTCTGATCTATCTAAGGCCACTGTAAGTTTCATGAATGAAACAAGATCTTCCATTAGAAATCTGGAAGCACAAGTGGGCCAGCTGAGTAAAAGGATCACTGAAATCCCTCCTAGTACTCTCCCAAGCAATACAGAAGAGAATCCAAAAGGAGAGTGCAAGGCCATTGACATAAGCGCCATGGCCGAACCTGTGAGGAGAGGAGAGGACGTGAATCCCAAGGAGGAATACCTCCAGGGACGTCCAGTGATCAATAAGGAGCTTCCCTCTGGGGAACCAAAGGACTCTGAGGCTCATCTAGAGACCATAGAGATTCCATTGAACCTCCTTATACCCTTCATGAGCTCTGATGAGTATTCCTCTTCAGAAGAGAATGAGGATGTTACTGAAGAGCAAACTGCCAAGTTTCTTGGTGCAATCATGAAGCTGAATGCCAAATTATTTGGCATTGATACTTGGGAAGTTGAACCTCCCTTGTTCATCAATGAACTAAGTGATCTGGATCAACTGACATTGCCTCAGAAGAGACAGGATCCTGGAAAGTTCATAATACCCTGTACCATAGGCACCATGATCTTTAAGGCTCTGTGTGACCTTGGTTCAGGAATAAACCTCATGCCTCTCTCTGTAATAGAGAAACTGGGAATCTATGGGGTGCAAGCTGCTAAAATCTCACTAGAGATGGCAGACAGCTCAAGAAAATAGGCTTATGGACAAGTAGAAGATGTATTAGTAAAGGTTGAAGGCCTTTACATTCCTGCTGATTTCATAGTCCTGGATACTGGAAAGGAAGAGGATGAATCCATCATCCTAGGAAGACCTTTCCTGGCCACAGCAAGAGCTGTGATTGATGTTGACAGAGGTGAAATATTCCTTCAATGGAATGAGGACTCCCTTGTGTTTAAAACTCAAGGATCTCCCTCTGCAACCATGGAGAGGAAGCAGAAAAAGCTTCTCTCCAAGCAGAGTCAACCAGAGCCCCCACAGTCAAACTCTAAGTTTGGTGTTGGGAGGCCACAACCAAACTCTAAGTTTGGTGTTGAACTCCCATATCCAAACTCTAAGTTTGGTGTTGGAGAGTCTCAACAAAGCTCTGCACATCTGTGAGGCTCCATGAGAGCCCACTGTCAAGCTATTGACATTAAAGAAGCGCTTGTTGGGAGGCAACCCAATGTTTATCTAATTCTTATTTTTATTGTTTTTCATGTTTTCTTAGGTTCATGATCATGTGGAGTCACAAAATAAATATAAAAATTGAAAACGGAATCAAAAACAGCAGAAGAAAAATTACACCCTGGAGGAGCATCTGTCTGGCGTTCAGCGCCAGAACAGAGCATGGTTCTGGCGCTGAACGCCCAAAATGGGCATCTTCTGGGCGCTGAACGCCAGAAATGGCACACAGATGGGCGTTGAACGCCCAAAATGGCCACCAACCTGGCGCTGAACTCCCAGAGTTGGATACAAAGGCATTTTTACATGCCTAATGGGTGCAGGGATGTAAATCCTTGAACACCTCAGGATCTGTGGACCCCACAGGATCCACTCAGGATCTATGGACCCCACAGGATCCCCACCTACCTCCACTCACTTCTTCTCACCACTCTCTTTCACACAACCCCATAAACACTCTTACCCAAAAACCCTTCACCAATCACCTCAAACTCTCTTCCCCATCACCTCTTCACCACTCACATCCACCCACTCCTCCCAATAAACCTACCTCATAAACTCCACCTACCTTCAAAATTCAAAACCAATTTCCCACCCAAACCCACCCATATGGCCGAACCTTAACCCCCCTCCATTCCCTATATAAAGACCTCCATTCTTCATCAAATTCACACAACACACCCCTCTACACTCTCCTTAGCCGAAACCACATCTCCCTCTCCCTCTCCATATTTCTTCTTCTTCTTCTTCTATTCTTTTGTATATTGCTCGAGGGCGAGCAATATTCTAAGTTTGGTGTGGTAAAAGCATAGCTTTTTTGTTTTTCCATTACCATTGATGGCACCTAAGACTGGAGAATCCTCTAGAAGAGGGAAAGGGAAGACAAAAGCTTCCAGATCCGAGTCATGGGAGATGGAAAGATTCATCTCTAAAGCCCATCAAGACCACTTCTATGATGTTGTGGCCAAGAAGAAGGTGATCCCTGAGGTCCCTTTTAAACTCAAAAGAAATGAGTATCCGGAGATCCGACATGAAATTCAAAGAAGAGGTTGGGAAGTTCTAACAAATCCCATCCAACAAGTCGGCATCCTAATGGTTCAAGAGTTCTATGCCAATGCATGGATCACCAAGAACCATGATCAAAGTAAGAACCCGGATCCAAAGAACTATGTTACAATGGTTCGGGGGAAATACTTAGATTTTAGTCCGGAGAATGTGAGGTTGGCGTTCAACTTGCCATACATGGAAGAGAACGCACGCCCCTACACAAGGAGAGTCAACTTTGATCAAAGGTTGGACCAAGTCCTTATGGACATATGTGTAGAAGGAGCTCAATGGAAGATTGACTCCAAAGGCAAGCCGGTTCAACTAAGAAGATTGGACCTCAAGCCTATTGCTAGAGGATGGTTGGAGTTTATTCAATGCTCAATCATTCCCACTAGCAACCGGTCTGAAGTTACTATAGACCGGGCCATCATGATCCATAGCATCATGATTGGAGAAGAGGTGGAAGTTCATGAGATTATACCTCAAGAACTCTACAAGGTGGCTGACAAGTCCTCCACTATGGCAAGGTTAGCCTTTCCTCACCTCATTTGCCACCTATGCAATTCAGCTGGGATTGACATAGAGGGAGATATCCTCATTAAAGAGGAAAAGCCCATCACTAAGAAAAAGATGGAGCAAGCAAGAGAGCCCAGTCATGGAGCTCAAGAGGCGCAAGAAGCTCATCACCATGAGATTCCGGAAATGCCTCAAATGCACTTTTCTCCACAAAACTATTGGGAGCACATCAACACCTCCCTAGAAGAATTGAGTTCCAATATGGGACAACTAAGGGTGGAACATCAAGAGCACTCCATCATGCTCCATGAAATAAGAGAAGATCAAAAAGCAATGAGGGAAGAGCAACAAAGACAAGGAAGAGACATAGAAGAGCTCAAGGACATCATTGGTTCCTCAAGAAGGAAACGCCACCATCACTAAGGTGGATTCATTCCTTGTTCTTATTTCCTCTGTTTTTCGTTTTCTATGTTATGTGCTTATCTATGTTTGTGTCTTCATTACATGATCATTAGTAGTTAGTAACTTTGTCTTAAAGTTATGAATGTCCTATGAATCCATCACCTCTCTTAAATGAAAAATGTTTTAATTCAAAAGAACAAGAAGTACATGAGTTTCAAATTTATCCTTGAACTTAGCTTAATTATATTGATGTGGTGACAATGCTTCTTGTTTTCTGAATGTATGCTTGAACAGTGCATATGTCTTTTGAAGTTGTTGTTTAAGAATGTTAAATATGTTGGCTCTTGAAAGAATGATGACTAGGAGACATGTTATTTGATAATCTGAAAAATCATAAAAACGATTCTTGAAGCAAGAAAAAGCAGCAAAGAACAAAGCTTGCAGAAAAAAAAAAGGGACGAAAAAAAATAGAAAAAAAAATAATAATAAAGAAAAAGAAAAAGCAAGCAGAAAAAGCCAATAACCCTTAAAACCAAAAGGCAAGGGCAAATAAAAAAGGGATCCCAAGGCTTTGAGCATCAGTGGATAGGAGGGCCTAAAGGAATAAAATCCTGGTCTAAGCGGCTAAACCAAGCTGTCCCTATCCATGTGCTTGTGGCGTGTAGGTGTCAAGTGAAAACTTGAGACTGAGCTGTTAAAGTCAAGGTCCAAAGCAAAAGAAGAGTGTGCTTAAGAACCCTAGACACCTCTAATTGGGAACTTTAGCAAAGCTGAGTCACAATCTGAAAAGGTTCACCCAATTATGTGTCTGTGGCATTTATGTATCCGGTGGTAATACTGGAAAACAAAGTGCTTAGGGCCACGGCCAAGACTCATGAAGAAGTTGTGTTCAAGAATCATCATACTGAACTAGGAGAGTCAATAACACTATTCGAAATCTGAAGTTCCTATAGATGCCAATCATTCTGAACCTCAATGGATAAAGTGAGATGCCAAAACTATTCAAGAGGCAAAAAGCTATAAGTCCCGCTCATATGATTGCAGCTATGTTTCATTGATAGTTTGGAATTTATAGTATATTCTCTTCTTTTTATCCTATTTGATTTTCAGTTGCTTGGGGACAAGCAACAATTTAAGTTTGGTGTTGTGATGAGCGGATAATTTATACGCTTTTTGACATTGTTTTTAGTATGTTTTTAGTAGGATCTAGTTACTTTTAGGGATGTTTTCATTAGTTTTTATGTTAAATTCACATTTCTGGACTTTACTATGAGTTTGTGTGTTTTTCTGTAATTTCAGGTATTTTCTGGCTGAAATTGAGGGACTTGAGCAAAAATCAGATTCAGAGGTTGAAGAAGGACTGCTGATGCTGTTGGATTCTGACCTCCCTGCACTCAAAGTGGATTTTCTGGAGCTACAGAACTCGAAATGGCGCGCTTCCAATTGCGTTGGAAAGTAGACATCCAGGGCTTTCCAGCAATATATAATAGTCCATACTTTGGCCAAGAATTGACGACGTAAACTGGCGTTCAACGCCAGCCTTCTGCCCAAATCTGGCGTCCAGTGCCAGAAAAGGATCCAAAACCAGAGTTGAACGCCCAAACTGGCACAGAAACTAGCGTTCAACTCCACAAATGGCCTCTGCACGTGCAACACTCAGGCTCAGCCCAAACACACACCAAGTGGGCCCCAGAAGTGGATTTATGCATCAATTACTTACTCATGTAAACCCTAGTAGCTAGTTTATTATAAATAGGACCTTTTACTATTGTATTAGGCATCTTTTGATCATCTTAGGATCTTAGGATCATCTTTGAACGCATTGTTCTTAGATCAAGGGGGCTGGCCATCTCGGCCATGCCTGGACCTTTCACTTATGTATTTTCAACGGTAGAGTTTCTGCACTCCATAGATTAAGGTGTGGAGCTCTGCTGTTCCTCAAAGATTAATGCAAAGTACTTCTGTTTTCTATTCAATTCATCTTATTTCGCTTCTAAGATATCCATTCGCACCAAAGAACGTGATGAAGGTGATGATTATGTGTGACGCTCATCATCCTTCTCCCTTATGAACGCGTGCCTGACAAACACTTCTGTTCTACATGAAATAAGCTAGAATGAGTATCTCTTAGATCTCCTAACCAGAATCTTCATGGCGTAAGCTAGAATGATGGCGGCATTCAAGAGAATCCGGAAAGTCTAAACCTTGTCTGTGGTATTCCGAGTAGGATTCAATGATTGAATGACTGTGACGAGCTCCTAACTCGCGATTGCAGGGCGTTAGTGACAGACGCAAAAGGATAGTAAATCCTATTCCAGCATGATAGAGAACCGACAGATGAATAGCCGTGCCGTGACAGGGTGCGTGAGCATATTATTCACTGAGAGGATAAGATGAAGCCATTGGCAAGGGTGATGCCTCCAGACGATTAGCCGTGCCGTGACAGGGCATTGGATCATTTTCCCGTGAGATGACCGAAAGTAGCCGTTGACAGTGGTGATGTATCACATAAAGCCAGCCATGGAAAGGAGTAAGACTGATTGGATGAAGATAGCAGGAAAGCAGAGGTTCAGAGGAACGAAAAGCATCTCCATTCGCTTATCTGAAATTCCTACCAATGAATTACATAAGTATCTCTATCTCTACTTTTTATTAATTAATATTCGAAAACCACATAACTGTTTTATATCCGCCTGACTGAGATTTACAAGGTGACCATAGCTTGCTTCATACCAACAATCTCCATGGGATTCGACCCTTACTCACGTAAGGTATTACTTTGACGACCCAGTGCACTTGCTGGTTAGTTGTATCGAAGTTGTGACATATTATGAATGTGTAATCACGATTACGCGTACCAAGTTGCTCACGTGCCAGGAATAGTTTGAGCCTGGACATCACAATTTCGTGCACCACCTAGTTTGGGACCCCGGAGGCCATTGGAATCACAAAAATTGGTGGAGATTCCTGGATGAATACAAGCATAAGCCACCATAACAGGAAGCTCACCAAATGTCCAACTTAAGGACTCTAACTGAAAGTGCTAGGTGGGAGACAACCCACCATAGTATGATCGTTTCTTTTTCAATTTTATTTCATGTTGTTTGTTTTTATTTTATTTTAATTGAAACTGGAAGTTTTGCATCACATTCATATTAACATTGTATTCTGCATTTTTTTCAGATTATCAAAAAAAAAGGGGATTTTCGCACGCGACGCGACAACGTCGCCGACGCGACAACGTCACCGACGCGACAACGTCGCCGACGCGTCCGCGTCGTATGTGCGTTGTGAAGAAAAGAAAGTAAACAGAAAGTCACGCAAAAGCGTGGCTGGAGGCGCGCTAATGGCACAAACTGATCCACGCGACCGCGTCACCGATGCGGCCGCGTCATTTGAAAAATAGCTTCCCCCCGCGTCCGCGTCACCCACGCGAACGCGTGGCTCTGTGGAATCGACGTAAATGGGTGTATGGCAGAAAGTTGAGCTGGAGTTGGGCTGGACTCGTGCTGGAAGCCCAAGCCTCACCACGCGAACGCGTGCCCCACGCGTCCGCGTCATATCCCCATGATGGCCACTCACGCGATCGCGTCGACCACGCGACCGCGTCACCCTGGATTTTGGCAAGACCAAGTTTCGAACAGAGAGTTGTGCGACCGCGAGGCTGCACTCGCGCCACTAGCACATATCAAGTCACGGGATCGCGTGCCCCACGCGTCCGCGTCGTATGACCTTATTGCGCACCATGCGACCGCGTCACCCACGCGACCGCGTCGCCAGCGTCACACAACCTATCCAGATTAGTGCCAATTTTCTTATCTTCTCTAATCCTAATTTCTTCTATCTTTTCTTCTTTCTTCTTTCTTTCTTACTTTATTTCTTTCCCTTCTCATTCTTCTTATCTTTTATTTCATTTTATTTATTTGCATACTTTCATTCATTGCATATTTTTATTTTTCTAAATTTATTATTTTACCATTGGTGTTCAAATGTTCTTATTCAACTGTTACATCTTTTCTGGTATTTTCTTGGTGCTTAATGACTTGTTTAATTCTGACGGAGTAATATTATTTAAATCAATGCCAATCTTTTATATCTGTATTACTTTTGCATTGACATGAATTTATATTATCTCTCCTTCCCCACTCTCTTTCCCATTGTTGTACATTTTGTACCACTGGCATGCCATGGCTTCTATTGTTTTCTCACTTGCATGTTGTAGCTACCATGTAATTGAGACCCTAATTATTTGGCATTATCCCACCTATACTGTATTTATTTTCCTATCTTTATTTCTGAGTTACTCTTCTTCCCTTTTTCTTTCAGGATGGCCACCCAGAAGAGAACCGGAAGACGTTTACATGGAGAGACAGGCAAGTCAATCTGTACAATCTATAGAGAAAAGCATCAGTTGAAGCCACCCGTCCACTTGCACATCTTAGCATGCACCGAGGACGGTGCAATCTTTAAGTGTGGGGAGGTCGATACCGATCTCCATGGGTTAGTACCTTTCTGTTTCAACACCAATGTTTAAATTTTCTTTGTTAAATTAGTTATTGCATTTGCATATTTGTTTGATTTTATGCATTTAGTTACTACTTTGTTAAAGTAATAAAATTCTTTTAAGACCCTATCTTTGAAAAATTTTACTAATTTAAATTGAAAAAATTTTTATGTTAAAATTTGTTTGAAGTTGTATTTGGAACATGGTTTTTGAGCCAAAGAACACACAACCTGTGAGATTTTGAGCTTATTTACATGGTTACATTATTTAACCATAAAATTTTTATTCTTGTGTATTTTCTTCTCTATAATTGCAATCCTTGCTTTGTTCCATTCTATATGTCCATTATTTAGTATATTTACATGCTTGCATATGATTGAGGCCATTGTTTGATTTTAGCTCACTTATCCCAAATAAAGCCTACCCTTTAAATCACCCTTGTCAGCCACTTTGAGCCTTTTAATCCCCATTTGTTCTATATTTTACCACATCACTAGCCTTAAAGCAGAAAAATAATTAAATATCCCAATTGAATCTTTTGTTAGCTTAAGATAGAGATTGTGTAACAACTAAGTGTGAGAAAATTGTGGGAACTTGGGTTAATAAGGGAATGTATCATGTTTCTAATTTATTTGAATATTGGGAATTTGGGAACTACTCATGAAAAACCAAAATAGAAAAATAATGAAAAATCCATGTGCATTGATAAGTTATGTTTGCTTTTATGATTCAAAAAAAAAAAAGAAAAGAAAAGAAAACGAGAAAAAAAAATATATATATATATAAATAAATAAGGGGACAAAATTACCCCAATGTTGAGTTAATGAAAAAATCAATGCACATGTGATAAATTAAAAAGAAAAAGTTGATACATGAGTATGTGATGTAAAAGTGGGAATTTTGGGTAGCTAGGCATGAATTAGAATTATATAGAGTATATGTATGTTAGGTGAAAGTTTAGGTTAATTAAAGATTCAATTTATAGCTCACTTAGCCATACATATATCCTTACCTTTACCTCAGCCCCATTACAATCCTAAAAAGACCTCATGATGTTTGCATTGATATGCTAAATATTTGTTGATTGGTTAGATGAAGAACAAAGTTTAGAAAGCATGATTAGAGAAGAGTAGAGTGAATCACCCTAGACACTTGAGAGACTAGAGTGATATACACTACCAGTGAGGGTTCAACGCTTGATTCTATGTTCCCTGCTTTCATAAGCTGTCTTCTTACAAGTTTACTTGCTTTTTATTGTACAATTTGAATTAGTGGAAATTGGCTTGTATTTGTCTTGAAGAGCTTATTTACTTTTGACCAAGTAGGTAGAAACATTTTGCATTTAGTTGCATTCATAGGTTGCATTTCATGCATTCTACCATTCCTCTTCATTCCTTTATAGTTTCTCTTGAGCTTAGCATGAGGACATGCTAATGTTTAAGTGTGGGGAGGTTGATAAACCACTATTTTATAGTTTATCTTGTGCTCAATTGAATGGATTTTATCAACTCTTCACCCACTTATTCATACTATTTGCATGGTTTTATATTTGCCTTCCTAATTATGTGCTTTGATTGAAAACATGCTTCTTTGCCCTTAAGTTTCCTATGTTTAATCCTCTCCTATTACCATTAGATGCCTTGATATGTGTGTTAAGTGATCTCAGAGATTACAGGGCATGAATGGCTCAGAGGATAAAAAGGAAGTATGCAAAAGTGGAAGGAATACAATAAGTTGGAGAAATTGCTAAGCTATCCAACCTGACCTCTTCGCACTCAAACGGCTATAACTTTAGCTACAGAGGTCCAAACGACACGGTTCCAGTTGCGTTGGAAAGCTAACGTCCGGGGCTTCGATTTTATATATAATATGCCATAGTTTCCCAGATGCTAGGCGATGCGAATGCGTCACCCACGCGGCCGCATCGCAGTGGCAAAAATCAGCGTGTTTGAATTCGCAACCAGCGAATTCTGGGCTGTTTCTGACCCAGTTCTCGGCCCAAAAAACACAGATTAGAGGCTATAAAGTGGGGAAATTCATCCATACATAAACAGGCTTTCACATTCACAATTTTAGGAGTAGATGTAGTTTTTAGAGAGAGAGGTTCTCTCCTCTCTCTTAGGATTAGGATTTAGGACTTCTCTTAGTTTTAGGAGTGACTCTCAATCCCAGGTTCAATGTTCTTTTTATTTTTCCTAATTTAATTTATGAAATTCCATGTCAGATTTAAGTTCTTTTGTGAATGCAATTTGAGGTATTTCAGTTTAATATTACTTTCTTTTTTTTACATGATTATTGCTTCCCATATGAAGACATTCTTATTCCAGTAGATTTACTTTTCCCTTTTGGTTTTGGTTAAGAAATCAGTAACTCAGGAATTATCCAATTCAACAGCATAATTGATAATTGTTATCTTGCCAATTGAGTTGAACTTCAATAATTCCAATCTTTTCTTAGGAAATAAATAGGATTCGAAGATCAAACCAATTTATCCCTTGACTTTCCTTTGCTTTAGTAAAGGTCAACTAAGTGGAATTAAGATTCAACTTTCATTGTTATTGATAAGGATAACTAAGTCTGGACTTCCAATTTCTCATACCTTGCCCAAAAGTTTGCTTTACAGTATTTATTTATTTTTAATTGCCATTTAAATTATTTGTCATATTTGTTCCTCATTCTTGAAACCCCGAATTTACAATCTCCATAACCAATAATAAGAACATACTTCCCTGCAATTCCTTGAGAAGACGACCCGAGGTTTAAATACTCGGTTATCAATTTCAAAGGGGTTTGTTACTTGTGACAACCAAAACGTTTGTATGAAAGGACTTTTGAAGGTTTAGAAACTATACTTGCAACGAGGATTTATCCGCAAATTTCTAGACCACGCAAAAGTTCCTCTGATCATAAAGCTCTGCACTGAAAGAGATGGTTGGAACACTAAGTGTTGCACAGTTATCTCAGAGGGAGAGTTGGGGTGAGGAATTTTAAACAAGATGTGATCCTCTCCTAGTTGTAGGATCAGTTCTCCCTTAGCTACATCAATGATAGTATTGGTAGTGGCTAGAAAAGGTCTTACAAGGATGATGGATTCATCCTCATCTTCCCCAGTATCCAAGACTATGAAGTTTGCAGGGATGTAGTGGTCTTCAACCTTTACCGAGACATCCTCTACTAAGCCATATGGCTTCTTCATTGACTTGTCTGCTATCTCTAGTGAGATATTTGCAGCTTGTACCTCAAAGATTCCTAACTTCTCCATTACAGAGAGTGGCATGAGATTTATACTTGATCCTAGGTCACATAGAGCCTTCTCAAAAGTCATGGTGCCTATGGTGCAAGGAATCAGGAAGCATCCGGGATTTGGAAGCTTCTGAGGTAGTTTCTGCTGACCCAAAGCATTTAGTTCTTTGGAAAGCAGTGGAGGTTCTTCCTCCAAAGGCTTTGTACCAAATAGTTTAGCATTCAGTTTCATGAGAGCTCCTAGGTACCGAGCAACTTGCTCTTCCCTAGTGTCTTCATCCTTATCAGAGGATGAGTATTCATCAGAACTCATGCATTGCAGAAGTGCATGCAAAGGAACCTCTATAGTCTCTATATGACCCTTGGCTTCCTTTAGTTCTTGAATAGGGATTTTTTGAGTAGATATTGAGCACTCAGAGGGTGTGTATTTACTGGCGTTCAATGCCAGCTCTGATGGATTTTTGGGTGTTGTACGCCCATGCTGTATATCCTTACTGGCGTTAAACGCTAGTTCCCTTACCACTTTGGGCGTTGAACGCCCAGCAGGGATGTCTTGGCTAGCGTTCAACGCCAGCTTCCCTGTCTGTTGGGGCGTTGAACGCCCAGTGAGGGCTTCCTCACTGGCGTTCAGCACCAGAGTTCCTGCTTGTTTGGGCGTTGAACGCCCAGCCATTGTTCCCTGGCTGGCGTTCAACGCCAGCTCTGCTGCTAGGATGGGCGTTGAATGCCCAGTGAGAGGTTCTTCACTGGCGTTCAACGCCAGGCTTGTTGCCAGGTTGGGCGTTGAATGCCTAGTGAGGGCTTCCTTACTAGCGTTTAGCACCAACTCTTGTGCCAGGATGGGCGTTGAACGCCCAGTGGTATCTTCTTCACTGGCGTTCAATGCCTTCCCAGTCTCTCCAGATTCATCCTCAGCCTCATTGGTGATGGCCTTGCACTCTTCTCTTGGGTTTACTTCAGTGTTACCAGGAAGAGTGTCCGGAGGAGTCTCGGGGATCCTCTTGCTCAGTTGACCAACTTGTACCTCCAAATTTCTAATGGAGGACTTTGTTTCAGTTATGAAACTATGAGTGGTCTTAGAGAAGTTGGAGACTATAGTGACTAAGTCAGAAAGGCTCTGCTTAGGAGTCTCCATGATCCCTTGAGAAGATGGGAATGGTAGTCTGTTGTTGAACCTATTCTGGTTCCTTCCACCTTGATTATTATTGAAACCTTACTGAGGTTTCTGTATGTTGATCCTTCGATGAGAGGTTAGGATTATTCCTCCATGAAGGATTGTAGGTGTTTCTATAGGGTTCTCTCATATAATTTACCTCCTCCATGGTGGGTTGATCAGGATTATAGGCTTCTATTTCATAAGAAGTTTCCTGAGTGCTGTTAGCTGCAGCTTACATTCCAATCAAATGTTGAGAGATCATATTGACTTATTAGGTCAAGATCTTATTCTGGTGGATATTGTTATTTTGCCAACTCTTAGGCGTCTTTCTTTTCGGACCTTCCTCTTTGGTGGATGGTATACATTCAACACCAAACTTACGTTTGGTCTTAGGAGAAATTGAGTTCGTTTCGATATGTCGACATTATTGTGATTTAAGACATTAAACTCGATAAGATATGTCAACATTATCGTGATTGTTATAGTACTTAAATTCTTATCTTTTATAGCAATAAATCCTATTATAACATGCAAATGATCAAGTGATCTATGCTTAATAATTTCTCTCTTTTTTTCCTATTTCTTCCTTTCAAGAAAGTTAATGACATACAAGAAAATGCTTAATGGTAGAAATAGAAGAGTGTATGTTTTTCTTTGATAAAAGATTATCCATAAACTATCATTTTAGTAGTTTAAAAATTTTAATTTTGACGAAATATACTTTAAAGAAATAAATAATAACATTTTGATTTATGAGACTATTTCTATTTGACAAAATGCACCATATATATACGAGATGACATACTCTAAAAAATATTTAGAGATCAATTTTTTCAATAATTTTTTACAAATTTATTTAAAAAAATAAAATATTTTCATACTCAAAATTTGATAATTTTATGCTAAGTGAATATTTTAGTGATTTCTCTTATGAGTGAATAGCAAAATGAAAAATAAAATAATAAATATTCTGTAGATAAATTTTTTTTTATTTTTTTTATATATATCTTTTAAATAACTATAGAAATATTTTCATAAAAAAATTAATCAAATATATAACATATTTATCACTTATAAGAAAAATCACATTTTGTCGTATTCAAATAATTTGGGAGGCGGATGTGGTTGACATTGTATTTTTAACACTTTATCAAAAATTGAATCTCGTGCGTAGTTTTTTTTTTTTTGTTTTTTTACGATATTTCCTAACCTAGTATGCATGTCAAAAACTAATGGATTATTGCATATTTAAAACGATCAGATTCATTAGACCATCTCTAGTAGAGAACTCATCCCAATTCTTGTTTATGGCCCACCTGTCATAAAAAGTAATTCCACATCAGTTTTTGCGTCATAAACAATAAATAGGAACTAACTTTAGTCCCTATTGTGGTCCCACTTAATTAATTAATAAAAATACTTAAAATTAATATAATTAATTTTTTCAATAATATTATTTAAATTTATAAATTTAAAAATAATTCATTATTAAAAGATATTAATATTAAATAAATTCATATATAATAATAATACACAATATATAATTCGAGATTATACTAATTTATAGTTTTGTGTTTACAACTGCTAATTTTAATAATATCATTAGCATTTTAAATTTTAAAAATAAAAATAACCAACTCAACTAAAAATTATTTTATAAGGTATAAAAATTAAATTTATTTTTTAATGTAAGTAAATTTAATTAATTATAATTTAATATAATAATATAAATAATATTCAATATTAATTATAATATAAATAATTAATTAAATAAAAATAATTTTTATTATAATTATTACTAATTTAATTATTATTTAATTATTTAATTATTTCAGATTTTATATTATTATTTTTTTATAATAACTTGCCAAATAACAAGTTGTTATTGGTTAATTTGAGTCCCTGCTTAGAGGGACTCCCTTACCTTAATCCTTGTGCGGGAACTCACTCCTTCTCTCCTTCAATGGTTAGAGTTCCTATATGTCAAAAAAAAGTCAAAGAGAAACTCACCATTGGAGGTGCTCTTAGTACTCTAATATTTATTTAAATAGACTAGTAAATAGTTTAATCTTTTGAGTAGTTTACTTGATATATTGCTAATTACTTAACTAGTCATAGATAACAATTATATGAATTCCGGTGTCAGATAATAAACAAAAAATAAATGGATCATTAAAATATGGAAAAGTATATGGAATTAAGAGGTGATTAGGCAAAAAGTAAATAATTTAACTAATTTATAATTATATTTAATTAATTTTATTTATTTTTAATTTATAATATTTGATATTAATTACTTCTCACCCCAAATTAAAATTTTGAATGATACGTTAGAGAAATAGGGACGAGGATCACAGAACTTCCAACAATCCCGATTCTTAGTATATAAAAAAATTTATAAAATATATAAAAGAACATTCATTTAGTATGAAAAAGAAATATTTTAATTAATGCCTAGTATAAGTACCCTCTTGGTTCCTAGCATTGTTGTTAAAATATTATGTTGTTCGCTATAACTTCGGCCAGTTTCACCAAGTATGCCTTGTATAGAGAAAAAAAAAAAGATAAAAAAAAAAAAGAAAAGAAGAAAAATCCACATGTCTACCCAATTTGTTTAATTTCTTTGATGTATGGGGTTATAATATGAGAAGGAGAAACCATTGATAATAATAAGAAATTATTGAATTCCCTTTGACCAAGTTTCATGGTTGAAAACCAAGTCAAAAGAGAAATATGCGAGAAGTCGAGAAAACAAATTGTGTGGTTTTAGTGATGAAGCTCTCAATATATGTATTGTACGTTGTTAGAAAAAGGAATATTGAATTCTTCAATTGGTTATCCCACAACGGTCATTTTTAAGTGCAATAATATGTCTTACTTCGGTCTCAACAAATTTACCTTTTTCACTATCTTGTTATTGTCCCATTTGTTGCTAACTTCAGCCAATGAGGCACACAAAGGAGAGTTATTGAATGCACAAACCACTTTGGTCGATCATGATGTTGGTGACCAAGCTAAATTATTAGAAGAGGAGAAGCCATCAATGGCTAAACACAGTCACTTCTTTAGTTACAATAGAAAGCTTGGTGAAGGCATTTCAACGGAAAAGAAAAAGAAGAAAAAATGGAAAAAGATGAAATCATCAGCAACTCAGATTGAAATGTCAATGTTCCATGCTGGCTCAATTTTTCTTGCATCTATTTTATTTGGTTTCCTTCTTGTTTGATTATTATATTTGTTATGTTAGTTTGTTTCATGCACTTCTCTGAAGATTGTTTTTGAAGAGTAGATACTAGAAAGAAACGAATTATGTGTAGGATACAATAATTAGCTCGAATAGTCAAAAGTTATTTTGTCTAGTGGTAACTAATTATCGCTAGAATAATTGTATAATTTTAGATATAATAAATATATAATTATGAATATTATATACATTAAATTATAGATACTAAATTAAATAAAATAAATTTAGTTATTTTTTTTCTACTATTGTTTTAAAATATACATATATTGATTCATTGTATATTTAAATTCATAAACATCATTATTAAATTAAAAAATGCTACTTGTATAATAAAATTTAGTTTTTGGTCAATCTTTAATATTATTTAATTATTTTTTAATTAAAATATATTCTTATTTTTTAGATACACATTGGTAATTAAGATTAATTTAAATTTTAAATTTTAAAATTTCTCTAACTTCCTACTCACTTCAAAGATCAGAGTTAATTTCTTCTTTTATATTCCTATTCTCACCAACAATTAGATATCCAAAACTAACATTCATCACGCCACCCTTAGCCAATCCGTTAGCCTAAAACTCGTAGTTCACTTTCCGAACTCTTCTCCTCCTCAAGCTTCTCCAGCGTAAGAGGACCCAGCTTCGTGAGGTCGATGCGGTGAAAGTCTCTTCAAGTCAATTCAAAGACAAGATGCTCTATTTTTTTCAGTAAATATACTAATTTAAAATTATATTTTATTATGATTATTATTATTATTTATCCCATTGTTTATGTGATTATCTATCTTTTATTTTTTAATTATTTTATTCTAGTATGTTAAAAAGTATCAAGATCAACATCTTTAATTATTATGTTTAAAAATAAACATAATAATTTATTTTATTTAATTGGAACTAGGTTGATCTTATTTGAATTTAATAATAGAGTTGGTACAAAAAAAGTAATTCATACTTAATTTGTTTGATTAAAGATACACAAAAAATTAAAAATTTAAATAAAAAGATGTAGATGGTATGTTCATAAATTTTTTTTTTCAATTATAACACATCTAAAAATATGATGTTATATATAAATTATTTTTGAAACATATCCAAAATTTAAAAGTTTAAGTAAGAAGATGTAGATGGTATGTTCATATTTTTTTTTTCAATTATAACCCATCTAAAAATATAATGTTATATATAAATTATTTTTGAAACACATACAAAATTTAAAAGTTTAAGTAAGAAGATGCAGATGGTATGTTTATTAAATTTTTTTCTAATTATAACACATCTAAAAATATGATGTTATATATAAATTATTTTTGAAACACATCCAAAATCA
The DNA here is from genome assembly GCF_059453495.1 of Arachis ipaensis. NCBI lineage: Eukaryota > Viridiplantae > Streptophyta > Magnoliopsida > Fabales > Fabaceae > Arachis > Arachis ipaensis. The sequence continues at coordinate 89,257,176 of NC_142438.1, forward strand.
TAAATTCTAGCATTTAAATATAAATGCTAAAAATATAATTAATCTCTTTTATGATTGTAATATTATTTTATTATTAGTTAGATTTATTCGTTACTTATTTGAACATTAACATTTTTTAAAATTATTAAAATCAATAATTAAGTTAAATGTGGGTTTTCAATGTGCACCGCTGAGTTTTCGACGTGAGCCTTAGGATTTTGGATGGAGTAAATGTGACTTCTCTGCTTCTATGAGTGTTTTGTATGTGCTTAGTTAATAATTAGATGGTTTAAAGTTTATTTTAGAATTTTAAAATCAAAATTTTGAATTTTGAATAATTTATTTTTTAGATGTGTATTTAAATTATAATGTATTAATAATTAAATATATTAAATCTGAAACAGAAATTTAAAATTTAAATTTAAAATTTCAGTTTTATTTAGTTTATATTTTAAATGAGTATTTAATTTTAAAAAGACACTAAATCTATTCATAATTTTTAGATGTGTTTGTTTTATTTTTTTTTAAATTATTGTAATAAAAAGTTGAATATTGTACTATTTTTAAAGGATAACTAGTTGAACTGATATATAAAACACAAAACATGTAAAAAAAAAACTTGCAAAACCATTTTCAATTTGTTATTAAATGACTTTTAAAATTTAAAGTAAAGGACATTTTCGTTCCTAACCTTTTTTTTCGCGGACATTTTTGTCCCTGACCATTGAAAAATATTTTTAAGTCCCTAACGTTCTTAAAAGTTGGACGGATCAGTCCCTCCGTCCAAATGCCTCCGTTAAACCCAATGAAAAAAGCTGACGTGGTTTCCGTAATGCTTGTCACGCACGCGTACGCGTGGGTCACGCAAACGCGTTGTATGACAAACTTCTCACTCACGCGTACGCGTACGTGTCGCCATAAATTCTGCACTTCACTATACATTTTCCACTTTACATACTTTTTTCCATTTCTTTCAAACCATTATCGCCTTCGAAACTTTAAATCACTCAAACAAACATATTAAGGTATCGAATGCGAGAAAAGTAAATTAAATTTAGCAATTTAGGGTGTGTTTGGCTTAGCGTTTAAAGCATTAAACGTAGGTTTAGTTGTTTTGAAAGTTTCACTCTTTAGTATGGCTATTTTTTCTTCTTCTGAACATAAAGGTGACTCTATTCTTCAACCCAAGTTTAGCCAGAGCTAAAAATGATAGTTTTTGCGTTTACATTTTTACGTTAAATTGAAATTTATTTTCTATCTCTCAATTTTGTCCTTTGTTCATATGATTAATTTTGTTGCTTTTTTTTATAATATTTTTTCTCTAATACTCTCTCATCGATATTATTATTCTTTATGAAATTCTTATTTTTTTGTTTATATACATTTTTTACCTATTATTTTTTTGTATAGAATAATAACAGTAAAATTATAGCGTACTAAAAAAGAGTACTAAGAGTACTAAAAATATCTATATAAAAATATTATAAAAATCTTTTAGATTTATTTCCATCATTGTCAAGATAAATATTTAATTTTTATTATTTTTAGTACACTCTCTTATAATTGTAATTTTCGTGTACTATATTTTAGTGTAATTTATTTATAATATAAATTATGATCTCATTAAAAAAGACAAATTAAATAAAAAAATTAATCACAGGTAATAATATAATCATAAACGTTGGATACCAAAATAATATTAAGAATAAGATTATTGAGAGTACTGGAATAAGAGTATGATATAAAAGAATACTAAATTAAAAGTATGCAAAGTGAAAAATTCATGGTGAAGTGGAGAATTCATGGCGACGCATACGCGTGGGTCACGCGTACGCGTGAGGGGAAAATTTGTCATACGACACGTACGCGTGGGACTCAGGCGTACGCGTGATAAGCATTACGGGAGTTACGTCAGCTTTTTCCGTTGGGTTTAACGGAGGCATTTGGACGGAGAGACTGAAGACGTCAAGAACTTAAAAATATTTTTCAATTGTCAAGAACGAAAATGTCCGCGAAAAAAAAGTACGAAAATGTCCTTTAGTCTAAAATTTAAAAGAGAAACTTCGCGCGTGTAAAAGTACTTCAAATTTCTCGATTTCAAAAATCATAAAATGAGACAATGTATTGTATTCTTTTTTTGGACATTAGACAATGTTTCGTTGGACAAAACGACTGAGTCCTTGGCTTGGGCTTTCCCTCTCTCCTATCGATCATTGCCTCATAAATGCTTCCTGGAGAAGTTAAAAAAGGGCCCTTACTTTTCCGTTACATTTGCTTTAATTTCCAGATTGACATCATTGATGTGCTTTGGTAAGCAATTATTTTGTAAGTGAAAAAAACGAAAACAAAAATGAAAACAAAATAAAACCTTAAAAAAAACTGATAAAGATAATAAGGATGTGAATACCAAAAAAAAAAAAAAAAGATAATAAGGATGTGAAATATTTCATAACAAATTTGAAATATATATATTGTATGTACTGTCATGATTAAGAAAGGGAACAATTTATAATTTTATATGTATCAAATAATACATGACCACGGACAAGATAATTGATAGTTGCAACTTGCAACAGATACTAAAACTAAATTTATGATCTATTCGATCCATATATAAGTACAACAAATAACAATCTCTCCAAAAAAAAAAACCCACAAATAACAAGCATGATTACAGAGAGGAAGACACGAATAAATGAATGAGCAATATGTAAATTGCAAAGACATTTATGTAATTTTGTACTAGGCCAGCAGGAAGAAACCAATTAACAGCGAAGTACAAAGAATTAAGCTAGCTTGAGACACAGATGATCGAACCCTGATGGCTGAAGATTTTTTCCCAGTGCCGCGTGTTCCCATCCCGCCTCCTCTTCTTCTGGCGCCAAGTACTGCAAGCTTTCTGTTGTTGTTGAAAAAGAGGCTCGCCCTATGGTATGGAAACAGGGTCTTGTGTTGGCTAATAACTTGAGTTGTTTGTGAATCTAAGGTTGCAGCATCATGTTCCCCAAGAGCTTTATGGGTCATTAAGAAGAGAGTGAGAAGAGAAGCACACAGAATCCTTCTTCTATCGATCATCATACTGACGCAAACTAAATGCTTAGTGTTGAGTAAAGCAATTAAGAATCAACAGAAAGACAGGAATCGATATGCAGAGTCGTGGGGTTGGAGGATTATCATTTATCAATCGTGTTGGATCTAGATTCTAGACTTAGTCCTCACATGTGGTGGTAGTTGTTGTAGTGGGATCAGGTTAACACATCACGGCCTAACTTTTTGTTTTTAAAATAATTGAAGCGGTTCATTTTTTTTTAATTATTGCAAAAGATTTGATATAATGGCTTAATATTGGAAGTGAGGGTGTTTTGTAAAATTCTGGCGGCAGTACAATAGTAGATTCTGGCCGACACATTTATGAAGACAATATGCAAAGGGCGGATTCTATTTTTTTAATATTTATATAATAATATGCAGAAGGCGTATTGTGTTATTTAATATTAAAGTGACAATACACAGTTTGCGTATTATCAATACACAGATTGCAAATTGTAAAAACACAGACTATGTATTGTAAATTCACAGATTGCGTATTGTCGTTTTCTAAATAAAAAATTATAATTGAAGTCTATAAAAGGAGGAACGGTATTAGGTTGATTGAGTGTGAGAGTGTTTTATTTTTTTGAGAATGTAAGAGTATAAAAATGGAGAGAGGTATTAGTTTGAAAATATATTATAATGGTCAAATCTTTTCCCAAACATCTGAGGGTGTGAGTTTTGTTTGTGAGAATCCACGTGATATTGTTATTCCTTTTGCAATAACATATGATGAATTTAAGAGTATACTTTGTCAATGTGGTGATAATCAAGTATTAAAGGGAGTCGTAAATATTTTTTATAGACAACCTGTTTTAGTGTTTGGTGGTTTCGTTCAGTTTCAAATAATGCATGTGGTTGACGAAGGAAGTATGTAATGGATGTTTTCGATCTACCAACAAACACAGGCACAAGTGTCCGTTCTCGAGTTGTATGTTGAGTTTGAAGAATTAGTTGAGGTTGATTTACCGGAGGCTAACATCGACTGGACAGTTTAAAACACTGAAAGCGAAGAGGAATTTGAGGGCACTTACCATATTGTTGGTCCAACTGAAGAAGTGGGTGAAGATGATATAATAGTTGAGTCTAACGTAGCAGATATGGCAAATACACTGGCGAGCCAACATCCATCTAGAGAGCCTTTTTTTCTTAGTGCTTTGGATGTAGACGCTATGAATGCACCAGAATTTTCTGAGTATATCAATTCAAGTAAGTAGTTATTATTATTATTATTATTATTATTGAATCGTAAAGCAATAGTTAGAATTATTTCTTGTTGTTATTGTTGTAGATCTTGTTGTTGTTACGAAAAGTGAATTTGTTGTTGGCATGAAATTTAGTTCTAGAGAGACTGTTATTGCAGCAATTAAAGATTATACCATTTTCAGGGGAGTGGATTACCGGGTGTGTGAATTTGAACCAACCACTTTTTATGCTAAGTGTGTACAATACGGCACAAGTTGCGACTGGCTTATTAGGGCTAGTCTTATTAAGAGAAAGTTTTGTTGGGTTATAAGACGATACAATGGTAGTCACACATGTACCAGAACTAGAATTTCTCAATATCATGCCAAGCTAAATTCAAACATGATTGTAGAGGTGATAAAGCCATTGGTTGAAGCTGATCCATCTTTGAAAGTGAAATCTGTGATTGCTGAAGTACAGTCAAAATTCAATTATACGACAAGTTACCGCAAAGCATGGCTCGCCAAGCAAAAGGCAATTGCGAACCTTTTTGGTGGTTGGAAAGCTTCTTATGAAGCTTTGCCATCATGGTTTGAAGCAATGGTACAAAAAGATTCATCAGCAGCAGTCGAGATCGAAATTGCACCAGCATACCAAGGGGATGAGGTAGTCCAGGATGTTAGGATACTGACGTGGGTATTTTGGAGCTTTTATCCTTGCATCAGAGCATTTAGAAGCTGCAAGTCAATCGTACAGGTAGATGGGACATATCTGTATGAAATATAAAGTAGCTCTATTAGTTGCAGTTTCTCAGGATGGCAATGGTAATATTGTGCCTCTTGCATTTGCCGAAGTTAAGGGTGAGACTTCTGACGCATGGCACTTCTTTCTTACTCATTTGCGCACACATGTGGTGACTCGAGATGGTGTTGGGCTTATCTCTGATCGTCACGACTCTATTACCTCAGCAATACCTCATAGTAATGGATCATGGGAACCTCCAAGAGCTATCCGAATGTTTTGTGTTAGGCACATAGCATCCAACTTTTTGAGAAATTTCAAGGCACCGTATTTACAGAAGCTGATAGTCAACATGGGAACCTCTAGGCTCAGTGTACGGTTGTGTTTATGGGTACTGGTATAGGTGCATGATGGGTTGTGACTGTGGCTGTGGCTGTGGAACATAACCAGTTAAACGCAGGTGAGCTCCATATTCGTCATTATACCATTGCATATACGCTTCAGATGCTTGATAGTGCACTACAGGATCACCAACCAGAACGGAGGTCAAACATTTTTTCCATCTCATAATGTATGCATAATGCTCATCTCTCTAATCTTTGTTCTTTGGTCCAGTCAGGACCACGTTGTGAGCTTCTGCAAGCATCATAGGTTCACTAGGAACTTCTTGCTGTAAACCAAATTGTCTTTTGACCCTACCTGATGCATGTCATTCAATGCACTCAAATGATATCAGTAGCACAGTTGCACTCCATGTTAAGCGATGTTGCAAGATTTCATTAGGAACTACAATGTTTCCCATACGTTCATGGCTGTACGGGTTCCACACAAACTACAAGCGCATAACAAAACGAACATATAAACATAACTACAAAACAATGCACAATAATAATAAAACTAATAAATGTAATAAAAAAACTTACCCCATCTGCAGAAATATCATCTGTTAACTGCCTAATATGCGAGATGGTCCACTTTTTGTAGCCATGAAATTGCGAGCACCAAGAAATCCAACTAAAATAAAATGAAACTATATTATACTAAATCGATATATTTAAATAATATATTTGAACAATACATACTAAATAATTCATAGTAACATGTTATATTAAGATTAGTAACTTTACCTGCACGCAAGCGGAAAGCTTGGTTGCGATCGCACAGGTGCTAGGAACGATAATCATTCCCAAGCCCATACACAAAGCAGTGCCAATGGACCATCCACATCTTTACAATTATAATGGAATGCTCGACATAATGTCCTATACAAATGTGCCAGGCAAGCGGAACCCCAACTAAAGTCCCTAATCTTAGCAAAATTACGGAGTAGAGGCAAGAACTTTCAGTGGACTGTCATTCCAGACTTGTCACAAAATAAATTTGTGTCGAACAACAATAATATATGAATCTTTACGTACATTTGTCTTCCCAGGGCGGTATCTAACTGCATGCACCGCTTTAGGGTGCGAAGCCATGCAAGTTTGACACCACTTCCTTTGTGATCAGCTGCAGTAGGTATTGTCGCAAATTGTATCATGAATTCATTTTCGAGGCTACTACTACTGCTATCTGTAAATCCTGACACCGGTAAACCATCCGTGGGGAGTCCAAAAATTATTGCAACATCTTCCAAGATAATCATGCATTCACTGTGTGGAAGGTGGAATGTGTGAGTTTCGGGTGCCACCGCTCAATCAAGGCATTGATAAGTCCATTGTGCAAAGTGAGTCTTCCTAGTATCTGAGATATGTGATAAAATCTACTATCCCGTAACTCGATTTCAATTCGGGGATCATACACATCTTGGTGGAGATATTTTGATCCCAAATCTCTTGAATTCTGAAACAAATTGAAAAATACAATGAGTATCAACAACAACAACAACAACAACAACAACAACAACAACAACAACAACAATAATAATAATAAATGAACAAAGATAAAAAATAATTACATATGGTGGACGATCAAGATATTCAACAATATGATCTTCAGAACGCGTAATGTCACGATTCACGAACTTTATTCTGCGTTTATTTTTTCCTGAAAAAAATATATTATATAAACTTTATTACATCTGAATTTAAACATTCATATTTAAATTAAATTTGAATTTAAAAAATTAACTCTTATTTAAATTTATTACATTTAGATATTTATAAAAAATATCAAATATGTTTAATATTTTAAAATATATTTAAATTCAAAAGTATTTGAAATCAAACATAAGTATATATTCAAATATATATTAATTCAAACTTAGATGTATAGTTAAATTAAAAACATGTTTAATTTATATCTAAATTCAAATTATAAATATATATTTATTCAAATTTAAATAAATACCGGAAACCAAAATGTAATTAAAGACATTTAAATATGTATTTTTATGTATTTAAATTTTATTTAAATTTAAATTTAAATATTTAATTAAAACCAAAATATATTTAAAGTCAGATTTGAAGTCAGATTTAAATATAGATTTAAATTTAAAATATATTTAAATTTAAATTTAAATTTATAATTAAAACCAAAGTAAATTTAAAGTCAAATTTAAATACATATTTAATTTAAAATATATTTAAATTTAAATTTAATTTTATAAACAAACTTGAAATATAGTAACGTCAAATTTACTTATATATATTCGAAATATATTTAAATTCAAATATCAATATAAAATTAAAACTGAAATATATTTAAATATCTATTTAAATTTGAAATTTTTAAAATATAAATTAAAATCACAATTATATTTTATTTTTAAATTTAAATAACTTAAATAAAAAATTCTATTTAAATTTAAAATATATTTAATACTAATCACTAATTAACATCATCATCATTCATCTAAATATATAATAAAGGTATAATTTTTACTTATGTATTTTTTTATTACTAATAAATAAATACTATTCAATTTAAATAACAACTATATATATTATTATCACATTATTTCTATTTCAGATTAAAAAAATGTACAATTAGTACTAATTATATTAGTAATATTAAAATAACTTACTTGTTAATTTTTGAAGAAAAAAAAAGGCTTGGCAAATAAAGATAGAAGTCTCATGCAGGAGGAAGTATGGAAGGATAGAACTAAGGAAGCATTGAAGAGTAGAAAGAAAGAAAACTGAGTGTGTGAAACTGTGGTTGTGTCTCTGTGAGTGTATGCAAATTGGAGAAGCTCTGTGCAAATTGGAGAGAGAGAGAGATATATAGTAATTATTCACCTTATTCACGAGCTTGCAGGGATTCGACGCGTGTTGACCATGCACACAATACGCGTTTTGCGTATTGTGCTTCCTGAAGAACACGCCCCCATACCCCCGTTAAACACCATTTTTTCTAATATCTTTGTAAATCTCACTTTCTTCATCAATAATGAAATAAAAAACCCGCTATTTGGACGCCAAACGAGTTTGATTTTTGACAAAATTTGCCAAAATTTTATTGATCTTTTGGTACATACGAGGTTTTTTTAAAATTTATTATTTTTAGCCAATAGTTAGTTATTAATATTTAAAAATATAAGTTAAAATATGTTGTCGGATTACTAGATTAAAAAAATTGGGTTGATAAATAAAAGTGATGGTCGAAAACAATAAATTATTATAACAATATTTTTCTTTTTTTATATAGCCTATTTATATTAGAATATTTCGAATGTCAAAATAATAGTTTACTTTATTCCTTTTATGAAAAATAACTTTTGGTCCTTATTATGAAATATTTATTTTTTAGTTCTGATCTTTATATATTTTTTTATGTAATCATATTAAATGTATATTAAAATAAGTCATCAAAATCAGATATCAGTATAAAATATATGTTAGAATATAAAATATATTAAAAATAAGTTAAATAATATATATATTTATACACAAATATATAGTGACTAATTTTAATCTACAAATAATATTTTTTATTTAATTTATATCACTAATTCATTCTATTAATTACTAATATGATATGTTAAATACTAACATAATAAAATAAAATATTAATGTGATAATATATGACATAACGGCAAGGTTCTGAAAATCGGACCGGACCAGCCAGTTCAATTAGGTTAATTGGAAACTGGTCACTTGGCCGGTCCGGTTGACCTTCAGAACCATCCTGCAAAAAATTGATGAAAAATCGGTTGAACCGGTGGTTAGCCAGTGAACCGGTCGAACTGACCAGATTTTTTATTGCACTGGTTTTTTATTTTTGGTCTGAAACTGTGTCGTTTTGACGCGTAGAAAAAAAAAAGCAAAATGAAAACCCATTACTAAACGTCTGAACCCACATAGCCCCAACCCCTTTTGTTCAGTCCCTCACCTCACCACACCTTAACCCTATTTTCCTCTTCCATTCTTCCTCCAACTCCAACGAAGAGCAGCCGCCACCCAGCCACCATCACCGCTATCCACTCCTCATCGTGGGTCGTCGGTGCTTCTCTCCTCCTTGCCTTGCTCCTCATCGTTTCTAGCTGTCATCTCTTCTCTGCTTCCGGTCAGTCTTTCTGTTGCTGCCTCTTTGCTCCGCACCGTGTCTCGTCGTCGTTGCAAATGTTGCTTCTCCTTGCCGTTGTCGCCTCTCAAATATTTGCTTGGAGCTGTGGGTGTCGCAGTCTCCGTTGTGGTCGTCATCCTCGTCATTTTCGAGCCCCCTCTCTCTCTTTGTCTTTCTGTCCAAGCTGAATTTCTTTCCTCCCTCGCCGTCACTTCCCTTCCTCCCTCGTTGCCGGTAACCACTGCTACTTCAATTTATGATGTTGCTAATTTTCTAAAATAATGGTTGATTTGAACAAGGTTCTGAAAATCAGACCAGACAGACCGGTTCAACTGGGTTAATCAGGAATCTGTCACCTGGCTGGTCCGGTTGACCCTCAGAACCATCTTGCAAAAAAAATTATGTCGTCCATACTTAACATAACAGAATAACAAAAAAATTAAATATTTTTAACTTTATTAGAACAAAAGTATACTTAAAATTTTAAATGGATTAAACTTAAAAAAAAATACTTTATAGAAGTCAAAAACTCATTTGATCCTTTTTTAAGTGTCTAAATGATAAATAAAATCATTAATCAACAGTTAAACATAAAATAAAAATATGAAAAATTAGAGTCGCCCACTTTGAGAATTTGGGATAAATTAAATCAATTCAATGACTAGTGAAGATGAGATAGTTGATTTAATTGGTAATTTTGTTATGGGTTTACAAGACGAAGACTTAGGTTTCTGAAGTATTATGGATGGACTAGTTGGGTAAATTGGTGGAGTACTATATTGGTTATAAAATTGAGAACTATGAGACTTAGGTTTCTGAAGTATTATGGATGGACTAGTCGTGTTATTTTTTCCTTCTAAATATATTTATTATATACGCTTTAGAACTGTCATGACACATTATTATCCTTTGCTTTGCGGCATGAGATAAGGCTTATGGTGATAGGGTGTTACATATGGCTTCGTACTCTACTTGATTGTTAGAGGCTGGAAACTCAAATTTTAAGGATAGTTCTGTGCGAGTTTCTTTTTTATTCTCTAAAATGATTCTGCTCCACTACTAGCTTTATTGGATGGTCCATCCACATATAACTTCCAAGTTGTTGGACTTTCGTGGATGTCAGTGTATTCAGCCACAAAGTCGATCAGATATTGGGATTTGATTGCTGCCCAAGTTTCATACTTTAAGTCAAACTCTAATAACTCTATTGCCCATTGTAGAATCTGGTCTGTAGTATCTGTTTTTTGTAAGATGTGCTTCATAGGATAGTTAGTTTGGACCTTTATAGTATGGGCTTGAATATAAGGTTGGAGTCTTTTGGAAGTGATAACAAGGGCATATGCGAACTTTTCTATCTTTTGATAGTTTAGCTCTACCCCCTGTTGAGCCTTGCTGACAAAATAGATTGGTTATTGTCTCATATTCTCAGACTAAAGCTAAGGTTGTGGCTCTATTTGCAACTGTTAAGTACAAGACGAGCTTTTCCCCTGGAATAGGTCAGTGAGTATTGAGAATAGGGGTAGAGACTTCAAAGCTGATTTTACTCAGAAATTTTTTGAAGTCTTGAAAGGCATATTCACATTCTTGAGTTCACTCAAATTGGCTTCCTTTCTTGAGTATTGAGAACAGGGGTAGAGACTTCAAAGCTGATCTTACCAAGAATTTGGATAAGGTTACCAACCTTCCATGTAATTGTTGGACTTCTTTGAGACAGGTCGGGCTTTTCATTTCCAATATTGCCCTGTATTTGTCCGGGTTGGCTTCAATACCCTTTGAGGTGAGCATAAAGCCTAAGAACTTCCCATCTTCCACTATGAAGGTACATTTTGAGGGATTTTAATCTCATCCCATACTTTTTTATTGTGCTGAATACTTTGGTTAAGTCAAACAAGATATCAGCCTCTTCTTTAGTCTTGACAAGCATGTCATCCACGTATACTTCTGTTTACTTTCCAATGTGAGGTGAGAACACCTTGTTCATTAATCGTTGATACGTGACTCCCACATTCTTTAATTCAAAAGGCATAATCACATAATAACAATTAGCCTTTGGAGTGATGAAAGAGGTCTTCCCTTAGTCCGGCTTGTACACCGAGATTTCATTGTAACCATGAAGGAAAGGTACTTATATCTTGAAGCTGAATCAACCAAGGCATCAATGCTTGGGAGGGGATATGGATCCTTGGAACAAGCTTTGTCGACGTCAGTGTAATCAACACACATCCTCCATTTTCTGTTGCTTTTTCACAAGGACCACATTAGCCAATCACAAAGGGTATTTTACCTCCCTTAAGAATCCGGCTTCTAGTAAAGCTTGACCTTATTCTTCTACAACTTATGCTCTTTCAGGGCCGAGCTCCCATCGCTTTTGTTGAACAAGGCAGAAGCATGGGTAAACGGCGAGCTTGTGACACAGGAGGTCAGGGTTTATCAGGCATATCGGAGGCTTTCCAGGTGAAGAGATCGAAGTTTCTTTGTAAGAGCTCAACAAGACTTGCCTTTAATTTTTTTCCAAGTTGGCCCCCTATGCTTATTGTCTTTTCTGCCTGATTTCCAATTTGAATATTTTCGACCTTTCCTTTGGGTCGTGGACGTAGTTCTTCCCGTGCTCGGATACCACCGAGCTCAATAGTGTTGACTTTCTTACCTTTTGAATTGCCCCTTAGGTTGAGACTTTCATTGTAACACTTTCTTGCTAACTTTTGATCTCCTTTTATAGTGGCAATTCCCTCTACAGTTGGAAATATCATACATAGATGAGGTGTAAAAATGACTGCAGCTAGTTGGTTTAAGATAGTCCAAACTATGAAGGCATTGTAAGTTGATGTCATGTCGACCACAATATAGTCAATGCTTAAGGTTATTGATTTCATGCCCTTACCACCAAAAGTGGTATATAACGAGATGAAACCAAGAGGTTGGATCGGCGTATCTCTTAATCCAAAAAGGTTGTTTGGATAAGCCTTCAGTTCCTTTTCTTCTAACCCAAACTTATCAAAAGCGGGTTTGAATAATATGTCAGCTGCGCTTCCCTAATCTACCAAAGTTCTATGGAGGTTTGCATTAGCAAGGATCTTTGTGATTACCACAGGGTTGTTGATGAGAGGAACTTTTGCGTGGTCTAGAAATTTGCGGATAAATCCTCGTTGCAAGTATAGTTTCTAAACCTTCAAAAGTCCTTTCATACAAACGTTTTGGGTGTCACAAGTAACAAACCCCTTTAAAAATTGTTAATCGAGTATTCAAACCTCGGGTCGTCTTCTCAAGGAACTGCAAGGAAGTATGTTCTTATTATTGGCTATAAAGGTTGTAATCAGGGTTTAGAAGGTGAGAAGCAAGTGATTTAAATGACAAGTAAAGTAGAGGGTAATTAAAATAAATAAATACTGTAAAGCAAACTTCTGGGAAGGTAAGAGAAATTGGAAGTCCAACTTAGTTATCTCTCTCAACAATAATGAAAGTTGAATCTAAATTCCACTTAGTTAACCTTTGCTAAAACAAAGGAAAGTCAAGGGACTAATTAGTTTGACCTTCGAATCCTATTTATTTCCTAAGAAAAAGTTAGGATTATTAAAGTTCAGTTCAATTAGCAAGATAGCGATTATCAGTTATGTTGAGTTGGATAACTCCTGAGTTACTGATTTCTTAACCAAAACCAAAAGAAAAAGAGTAAATCTACTAGAATAAAAATGTCTTCAGATGGGAAGCAGTAATCATGTAAATAAAAGAAAGCAGTCATGAATTGAAATACCTCCAATAACATTAATTAAGAAAATTATATATAACATGGAAGAGTTCATAAATTATATAAAAATAAAGAACCTGGGATTGAGAGTCACTCCTAAAACTAAGAGAAGTCCTAAATCCTAATCCTAAGAGAGAGGAGAGAACCTCTCTCTTTAAAAACTACATCTACTCCTAAAATTGTGAATATGAGAGCCTCCTCATGAATGGATGCATTCCTCCACTTTATAGCCTCTAATCTGTGTGTTCTGGGCTGAAAACTGGGTCAAAAGCAGCCCAGAAATCGCCCCCTGCGATTTCTGTTACGTTCAGGTCGCGGAAAGGTGACGCGGCCGCGTCGTCCATGCGGCCGCGCGGATTGGGTGTTGGCCAGGTCAGGCGTCCGCGTGACCCACGCGTTTGAGTCACCTGGCGTCGGGGCAACTATGACAAATTATATATCAAATCGAAGCCTCGGACGTTAGCTTTCCAACGCAACTAGAACCGCGTCATTTGGACCTCTGAAGCTAAAGTTATAGCTGTTTGAGTACGAAGAGGCAGGCTGGACAGCTTAGCAATTTCTCCAACTTATTGTATTCCTTCCACTTTTGCATGCTTCTTTTTCATCCTCTGAGCCATTCCTGCCCTATAATCTCTTAAAACACTTAACACATATATCCAGGCATCTAATGATAATAAGAGAGGATTAATATTAGCAAATATAAGTCCAAAGAAACATGTTTTCAATCAAAGCACATAATTAGGAAGGCAAATGTAAAACCATGCAAATAGTATGAATAAGTGGGTAAAGAGTAGATAAAAACCACTCAATTGAGCACAAGATAAACCATAAAATAGTGGTTTATCAACCTCCCCACACTTAAACACTAGCATGTCCTCATGCTAAGCTCAAGAGAAACTATAAAGATGAAGAGCATTGGTAGAATGTATGAAATGCAACCTATCTATATGAATGCAACTACATGCAAAATATTTCTACCTACTTAGTTAAAAATAAACAAATCTTTTAAGAACAAATATGAATTGGATTTCACTAATTCAAATCATGAAAATGAAGTACAAATAGACTCGTAGAAGAAAATAGCTCATGAAAGCAGGGAACAAGGAATTGAGCATCGAACCCTCACTGGTAGTGTATACACTCCAATCACTCAAGTGTTTTAGGTTCGATTCTCTCAATTCTCTACTAACCTTGCTTTCTAAGGCTTGCTCTTCATCTAACAATCAACATAAATTTAATGCACAAATACACAAATCAAGAGGTCTTTTAAGGGTTGTAATGGGGTTAGGGTCAAGGTAGGATTGTATTTGGTCAAGTGGACTAAAATCTGAATCCTTAATTAATTTAAACTTTTCCCACCTAACTTTAAGACAATCCATGTAATTACAATGCAAAATCTAACTACCCATTAACTATGTTTTCCACATTATTCATGCATTCTAATTCTAAGTACCGTACATATGCATTGCTTTCACCACTTACTTTGGGGCATTTTATCCCCTTTCTCTTATTTGCACTTTTTCTTTTCTTTTTCTCTCTTTTTTTCTTTTCTTTTCCTTTTATATATATATATATATATTTTTTTTTCTTTTTTTTTCTTTTGTTTTTCTCAATGCATATGATTAATTTATTGAATGCATGAACATGTCCTAAACATTTCTTTCACATTTTTAGAAAATTCTAACATACTCAATTCTCAAACCAAATATTTCCAAACCCAATTTCCCACACTTAAATCATAAGCACTCTCACTAGTCTAAGCTAACTAAGAATTCAAATTAAGGACATTATTGTTTTCCGCTTAGAGTTAATGATGTGCTAAAGTAAAGAACAAAAGGGTAAAATAGGCTCAAAATTGGTTTGCAATGGATAATGAAAAGGTTAAGGCCATATGGGTATGTAAGCTAAGTGAAACAAAGGCCTCAATCATATAAGTGCATGTATACATCAAATAATGGAAATATAGAATTAAGCAAGACAAAGATCATAATTTTAGAGAGAAAAATACACACTAAAACAGAATTTTGGTTAATAAAATGCAACCAATTCAAATAGGCTCAAAAATCTCACAGGTTTTGTGTGTTCGAGTTCTAAACCATGTTCCAGTATAATATCTCTTCAAACAAGTGTAACATTAAATTTTATTCAAATTAGTGAAATACTCTTAAAAGCTTTTTTTGAAAAAGAAAATATTACTTCAACCAAGTTATAAAATATGCAAAAAATCAAATAAATATGCAATCAAACATGCAAATGAGACAATGAACTAACAAATAAAATAAAAAATTTGGTGTTTGAGAAGGAAATACTAACCCACGGAGATCGATATCGACCTCCCCACACTTAAAGATTGCACCGTCCTCGGTGCATGCTGAGATTTGCAAGTGGACGGGGGTTGTGGTTCCTCTGCTGGGGCTCTTTCTGTTCCTTTCCTTGCCGGTAGTTTGGGAGTAGCTTTCTCTTTACCCTTCTTGGTGGCCATCCTGAAAAGGGAAAAAGAAAGTAACTTATAAAGCTAAGGGTTAGAGCAAGGAAGAGAGCGGGAAAGGTGGTAATCAATGCACAATAAAGAAGAATGACATTAACACACGCTCATGAGTACATGTGAAAAGTCATCAATGGAAAATAGCTAGTGCATATGATAACAATTGAATGCAAGGTGTTTATTGGCATGCAGGCAAAGGCATGAGTAGCATAGATCAAGCATTCAATGTCCAAGTTAGATTACCAAGTCTTTCAAACTAGCAACATGTTTGTAATGACAATTATATTGAATGAATATGATATGAAAAAGGATTTTGTGAAAAGCAGGCATTCAGAGTACTAGGATAAAAGATACTGAAAAGCAGTGCACAATGCCATACGGGCGTTTTCACAAACACATAGCATGCATGGTAAATAATCTAATGAAAATAATAAATTGAACATGCAAGCAACCCTTTAAAAATAAATATATATAATTGTCAAATAATTCCTCTAATAATCCACAAGTAAAATATAGAAATAATGACCCAAATAAATTTCTAACACCAATGAAAATAATGCAATGAATGAAAGTATGCAAATAAATTAAAATAAAATAAAAAGAAAAATAAGAAGAATGAGAAGGGAAAGAAGATAAGAAAGGAAGAAGAAAGAAATAAGAAAAGATAAGAAAAATAAGGATTAGAGAAGAAAAGATAAGAAAATTGGCTGATCTGGATGTTCTGTGCGCCGCTTATGACGCGGACGCGTGAGTGATGCGGTCGCGTGGTGCGTGACAAGGTCAGGTGACGCGGACGCGTGGGTCACGCGATTGTGTGGCCTGTTTTGTGCGATTGGCGCGAGTGCGGCCTCGCGGTCGCACAACTCTCTGTTCAAAACTCAGTATTGCCAAAATCCAGGGTGACGCGGTCGCGTGGTCGACGCGATCGCGCGGGTGGCCTTATTTCCAATATGACGCGGACGCGTGGGTAACGCGTTCGCATGGCAGGGCTTGTGCTACTAGCATAGGTCCAGCCCAATTCCAGCTCAACTTTCGGCCATGCACCCTTTTGACGTCGAAATCCTGGTCACGCGGCCGCGTGGGGCACGCGGCCGCGTGGGGCACGCGGTCGCGTGGGAGGCCATTATTCCCATATGACGTGGTCGCATCAGCAACGCGGTCGTGTAGGGTAATTTGTGCCATTGGCACGCCTCTAGCCCTGCTCCTGCGTAACTTTCTGTTCATTTTCTTTTCTTCCCATTGCACTGGTGACGCGGACGCATCAGCGACGCTGCCGCGTTGCGTGCGTTTTTTTTTTTTTTTGATAATCTGAAAAAAATGCAGAATGCAGTATTAATATGAATGTGATGCAAAACTCCAGGTTCAATATAATAAAATAAAATGAAACTCAAAAACAAATAAAACTAAATAAAAATGAAAAAGGAACGATCATACCATGGTGGGTTGTCTCCCACCTAGCACTTTTAGTTAGAGTCCTTAAGTTGGACATTTGATGAGCTTCCTGTTATGGTGGCTTATGCTTGTATTCATCCGGGAATCTCCACCAATGTTTGTATCTCCAGTAACCTCCGGGGTCCCAAACTAGGCGCAGAAAGCCTTCAAGTAAGTTAAAGCAAGTGACCAGGCCCCAAGAGTGGTGATTGATAGAATGGATTCCGGGGTCCCAGACCTTGCCTTTGCACCCGTCTTTTGGTTGAGCTATATTGTTCCATCCGGGTGGCAAGCAGTCTGAATTCTCACGTAAGCGGCCAAACAACTTCCTAGACCCATTCAGTTGAGCTTTACACCAACCTTTGCATTTAAACTTAAAGCTTCCAACCATGATGAA
Organism: Arachis ipaensis; assembly: GCF_059453495.1. Lineage (NCBI taxonomy): Eukaryota > Viridiplantae > Streptophyta > Magnoliopsida > Fabales > Fabaceae > Arachis > Arachis ipaensis. The sequence goes on from NC_142438.1 coordinate 89,274,732, forward strand.
CCTTGCAGGACAATTCTTATCTTCCTCTTACTCTTAATGCCACAAAGAGCTCTAAGTTGACCATCCGTCTCCAGTAGCCCATATTCAAGTGGGATTAGAAAGCTAAGGGATATGAAATTTACCCACTTGAATGTTGTGAAGGATGATGGCAACTTAGGGGGAGGTATTTTCAATGAAATTGCAAGCTCCACTCCCTTGTGCTCTTTTCTGATAACTACCACCTCCTTGCAAGCTTCTTCAATTTCAACCTTTTCCTCTTGGAAGGGGGTTCTATGACTGAACTTTCCCATGGAGGTTCTGTATCTCCTAAGTCTTCAACCAACTCTTCTTCTTGAATAATGACAGCTTCTTCTACTTGTTCTAGTACGAATTCATTCTCTGTCTTGTCCACTGGAGTTTCTGGTATCTCCTTCATGCTACGCTCTTCGTTAGACTGTTCATATGGGGCTGTGGCTGATCCTTGTGTATTTGAGCACCTAGAAACCCATTGAATTACTGCTTGCTCCAGTTGTCGAATGGTTGCCTGAAATCGATCCACTGTTTCCTTGAAACGATCCTTTGTCTCTTGATGCACTCGGCTTTCATAAATAGGATCATAGTGCTCTTGGATTGATGGATATGGAGATGATGAATATTGAAGTGGTGGTTCTTGTGAGTAATTGGGTTGGAATTGGGGTGGTTCTATATATGGTTCATATGGCTCATAAGGTGGTTGGTATGGTGGTTGAGGGTTAGGGTCATATGGAGGTGAATGGCGGAAAGGGGCTTGTGAGTTTGGTGGTCCAAAGTTATGTTGAGGAGATGGTTCATAGGCATATGGTGGTGGTTGTTGATAGTCTATTGGAGGTGATTGTTGCCATGAGGGTTGATCAAATCCTTGTGGCTCCTCCCATCTTTGATTGTTCCAACCTTGATGCCTGTTCTCATTGTAATTTCTTTTTCCTGCAACATAATTGTAACCAGACTCATAGCCAAAGGAGTGAGAGTTCATAGTAGCAAAATAAAAATTAAAAATAAATTTAAATTTAAATTAAAAGGTTATTTAAATTTTGAATTTGAAAATTAAATTTTAAAATTTAAAATTTTGAAACTTGAATTTTGAAATTTGAATTTTTGAAATTTGAAATTTGAAATTTGAAAATTTTTAAATTTAAATTTTGAAAATTTTTAAATTTGAATTTTGAAATTTGATTTTTGAAATAAGATAAGATAAGATAAAAATTTTAAAAATAAAAAACTGAAAATTTTTTTTTTCGAAAAAATTAATTAAAAATATTTTTGAATTTAATGAGAAAAGAGAAAAACAATAAAATGACACCAAATTTCAAATTTTTAGATCAAAACGAAGAAAACAACTAAGAACAGCTTGAAGGTCAAGATGAACGTGAAGAACAAATTTTTGAAAAATTTTTTTTAATAACTAAATAAAAACAAATAACCTCTTAATTTATGGAAAAGCAAAAATAAAAACAAAAATAAAAACAAATAAACAAGCAAAAATAAAAAAATATTTACAATAACCAATAATAAGGCACACGTTTGCAATTTCCCGGCAACGGCGCCATTTTGATGAGAGGAACTTTTGAGTGGTCTAGAAATTTGCGGATAAATTCTCGTTGCAAGTATAGTTTCTAAATCTTCAAAAGTCCTTTCATACAAACGTTTTGGGTGTCACAAGTAACAAACCCCTTTAAAAATTGTTAACCGAGTATTCAAACCTCGGGTCGTCTTCTCAAGGAACTGCAAGGAAGTATGTTCTTATTATTGGCTATAAAGGTTGTAATCGGGGTTTAGAAGGTGAGAAGCAAGTGATTTAAATGACAAGTAAAGTAGAGGGTAATTAAAATAAATAAATACTGTAAAGCAAACTTCTGGCAAGGTAAGAGAAATTGGAAGTCCAACTTAGTTATCTCTCTCAACAATAATGAAAGTTGAATCTAAATTCCACTTAGTTAACCTTTGCTAAAACAAAGGAAAGCCAAGGGACTAATTAGTTTGACCTTCGAATCCTATTTATTTCCTAAGAAAAAGTTGGGATTATTGAAGTTCAGTTCAATTAGCAAGATAGCGATTATCAGTTATGTTGAGTTGGATAACTCCTGAGTTACTGATTTCTTAACCAAAACCAAAAGAAAAAGAGTAAATCTACTGGAATAAAAATGTCTTCAGATGGGAAGCAGTAATCATGTAAATAAAGGAAAGCAGTCATGAATTGAAATACCTCAAATAACATTAATTAAGAAAATTATATGTAACATGGAAGAGTTCATAAATTATATAAAAATAAAGAACCTGGAATTGAGAGTCACTCCTAAAACTAAGAGAAGTCCTAAATCCTAATCCTAAGAGAGAGGAGAGAACCTCTCTCTCTAAAAACTATATCTACTCCTAAAATTGTGAATATGAGAGCCTCCTCATGAATGGATGCATTCCCCCACTTTATAACCTCTAATCTGTGTGTTCTGGGCTGAAAACTGGGTCAAAAGCAGCCCAGAAATCGCCCCCTACGATTTCTATTACGTTCAGGTCGCGAAAAGGTGACGCGGCCGCGTCGTCCATGCGGCCGCATGGATTGGGTGTTGGCCACGTCACGCGTCCGCGTGACCCACTTGTTCGCGTCACCTGGCGTCGGGGTAACTATGGCAAATTATATATCAAATCGAAGCACCGGACGTTAGCTTTCCAACGCAACTGGAACCGTGTCATTTGGACCTCTGTAGCTAAAGTTATAGCTGTTTGAGTGCGAAAAGATCAGGCTGGACAACTTAGCAATTTCTCCAACTTATTGTATTCCTTCCACTTTTGCATGCTTCCTTTTCATCCTCTGAGCCATTCCTGCCCTATAATCTCTGAAAACACTTAACACACATATCAAGGCATCTAATGGTAATAAGAGAGGATTAATATTAGCAAATATAAGTCCAAAGAAACATGTTTTCAATCAAAGCATATAATTAGGAAGGCAAATGTAAAACCATGCAAATAGTATGAATAAGTGGGTAAAGAGTAGATAAAAACCACTCAATTGAGCACAAGATAAACCATAAAATAGTGGTTTATCAGTTGTCTTGACCAAGTGTCACCCCTGAGCATATTCTTTGGTGAATGAGATGGTAGGTAAGTCAGACACTTCGTTTTCCTTACCGACTTGGTAGACTTCTTTTAGTTCCTTTTTCCGATAAGACTTCGTTATGCCTCCAACTGCAAACCCTCTATCAATCATATTCATGTGTTTTTCAGGAGTTTGTGGTGGCCGATCTCATTGATTTTTCCTTCATCTCCTCTCTTCCTTTTCTCTGGATCGTTGGGCCTATCTGCAAGGTATCTGTCTAACCGACCTTCTCTAGCCAGTTTGTCTATCACATTTTTCAAATTATAGCAATCATTAGTGGAATGTCGATATAGTTTGTGGTACTCGTAATACTCCGTCTGACTTCCAGCTTTCTTGTGCTTAATAGGACGAGGAGATAGAAGGTTTTCAGTGTAGCAGATTTTCCTGTAGATGTCGATGAGAGAAACTAGGAGTGGGGTGTAGTTATGGTATCTTCGTTGCTTCTTTTAGCTGTATTCCTCTTTTTTCTTTGCTTCTTTATCTTTATCCCAAGCTTGAAAGGGAGGGTTTTGCCCTGGAACTAGCTCTCTAAGTCAAGAATTCTCCTCATGTTAATGTACTTCTCCGCCCATTCTCGTACTTCATCCAGAGAGGTCGGGCGTTGCTTGGATATAGATTGGGAAAATGGCCCTTCTCTAAGGCCGTTAACCAACCCTATTATCACTGCTTCTGGAGGTAAGTTTTGTATCTCCAAGCAAGATTTGTTAAATCTTTCTATATAATCTTGGAGAGTTTCTCCGGCTTCTTCTTTAACCCTTAGGAGACTTGGAGCATGCTTGACCTTATCCTTCTAGATCGAACTATGTCGTCGAAGCAAGTTACCGACATAGGAGGCAGACTATCAAACCACTTCATCGCCACTTCAGCTAATGTAGTCGGGAAAGCATTCCAGCGAGTTGCATCAGACACGTCAGCTAGGTACATCCGATTTTAAAATTGCTAAGGTGGTGTCTTGGGTTGGTCATTCCATCATAGAGATCTATTTTAGGGCTTTTGAAGTTACTAGGAACCTAGCTCGCATGATCTCTTCAATGAACGTACTTCTTTATGCAAATCTCTTTCCGTTTCTCTTTGTCACTCGATCTCCTGCTCAAGTTGATCTAATCGGCCATGGTACCCATGTACAAGCCCCATGATCTCTGTTGGATGAGAGGCTTTTCGTCCTCGAGTGGATGAACTTCTGAATGGATTCGCAGCAGTGGTGGATTTTTTGATGTACCCTCTCCGTGGGGGCCACTCTCTCTTTCATGTGGTGGAGGTAACACAAGTGCTCAATCATCATTGTGAGGCTCTGGTTCTGATTCAGATGCTGTATAGTCGTCCTCAAATTGATTGTCAACCATGAGTGGGTGTAAACTTCCAGGTCCCGAACAATGGTGCCAACAGATAGATTTGGGCTTGAACATGAAGTCTAGATTCTTTTTAGGGTAGCGTCTAACTTCCACTGGTGTCAAGGTGCCACCATTCAAGTTACTTGCAAGGAGGTGTGGGTGGTACCTGCAAGGAACTCCGATGCTTAAGTTAACATGGGTTTTAGGCAAGTTTTTAGTAGAGTGGGTTTTGAATATACCTAAAGGTGTTATTGTATTTATAGTAGAGTAGATAACTACCTTTTTAGAGTAGTTCTACCTTTGATGGTGGATAACTCTTCCTATTTTCTAGGAAAGTTGCTGAGATCTCCCTTCTAGATAAGTAGGAGATATCTTAGGAGTTAGTTACTTATTTGAATAAGTAGGGCTAAATTGTCGTCTTCGCATCCGACCTTTAACAAGTCGGGTAGTTATAAGTGATACGAGATCTCTTTGTTTGGACCTTCATTCATTCGGTCCTGGCTCTGTTTTTAGGCATGGATATGAACTGATAATTTTTCTAAAAACCTTAGAAAGACAATTTAAAGCCGAGAACCTAAAGGTTCTCTTTATAAAAGACCTAAGGTGAGATAGAGGAGAGTATAAAGATTAATTAGGACATTAAAAGAAAACAAAGAAAAGGGAAAAGCCATCTAATAAATAGAAAATAGAGATTGAGAACCGATAACTAAAAGGAGTGGCTAAGGAAGAAAAACAGAGAAAGAAACTAAAAAAGGTTTATAAAAAAGGAGAAATAAAATGTATAGTGGGATGCCTACAAGTGAGAACTGTTATCTAGGGGTACGCATATTAAAGTCAACTGATGTGGCTTCAGGCATTAGAATGGTATGCAACTGATACAATGGGAGAACTGTTTTCCAGGGGTATGCATATTAAAGGCAACTGATATGGCTTTGGCCATTCGACTGGTATGCAAATAATACAACAAGAAAGCCGTATCTAGGATTTGTTCCTAGGTAATTTTGGTTGCAGGTAATCAACCGACACATGAGCTTATAGCATGCATAGGACTAGACACGCATCATCCTTGTTTGCACATATTCCTCTATTTTGTATTCTGTGTGAATGTGTGTGTTCTTTATATTCTCTTTCTGTGTGATATTTTTCTGTATTCTCTTTCTGTTTACTATTTTTCTAAATTCTTCTATTTGTCTGTTAAGCACAAAGATTTAATAAACCTAACTGGTAACCTTGACCTTATTAAGAAGCTCCAAGTTCTTACCCTAACTCTTCCCCTTAGATGGAGACGAGAGTTCTTTTCCATGAGCTACCAGAGGTGCAGAGGATGATGTTTGCATTTTGATGATGTCAACTTGGCTCAAATTTTGAAGACCTAGAATGTCCTTCCCACACTTTTGTGGCCTAGAGGGAGTAGAAGAGTATAGAGTTTAAGTTAGTCCGGGTGCCAACTTAAAGACTTCTTCAATAGGTCAAAGCTTGGGAGGTGTCATAACCAAGTTCCATATGCTACTAAGGTCTAGAGGTATGATAACCGAGTTCCGTATGCTACTAAGGTCTGGATGACCGAGTACTATTAACTACTTTGAGATATACGTATGTGTATAGTTGCTTTTAACTGCTTTATTTGTTATTACTTATGACTTCATCTGTAAATGTTTTTATTGGTCAACCCAAATATTTTTAGAAAAAAAATTACCCAGCAAGTAATCATGTTTTAACAACGAATTAGGCTCATATAATAAATAATAGTTAATAATTATGGAGGCAAGTTAGTAATGCTTAGCTTTTAGTATGATCATGACATGCTAGGAGTTGGGTCGTTACATCTTGCTCTACAAGGTTCATAGACAAGACTTCCTAAGCAAGAACATTAAAAACATCAAGTTCCTCCATGGTTTCCTAAGCAAGAATAGTAAAATACTCAAGATTACCTTTTGAAATTTGATATGAAAATGAAGAGGAGGAAGAGAGAAACACTTTAATCAGTTTAGATTTTTGAGTGGAGTTCTAGAAGGCTAAGGAACCGAGCTTGATAGCATGGAGATCATGGAGTTTTTCTAACTTTTTCTTTCTAGAGTTTCAGCTGGAAGAAGAAGAAATGAAGCTGGTGGTGTCAAGCAAGGTGAAGCCCTGGCACTTAAGGTTCTTAGTCACCTAAAATTAAAGATAAAATAATATTAAGGAGATAATTACTAAGGTTAGATGTAAATCCTTCCAAATATAAGATTGGATTTAGTTTTTGAATTTGAATTCTAGTTAAGACTTAGGATATAAATAAGTGAACAAAGTTCACATCTAGGATCATTTGGGAGAGGATCTTCGGATCCCAACCATGCACACACACGGATCATACACCATCCGCCACCACCTCTCTCTCTAATTTAGTTGTTTTCTTCTCTACCATGAGCAACTAAACCTTTCCTGTTAAAGGTTAGGGGCTTTGTTTTTTTTATGGATTAATAATGCAAGTGTTTTCTTTATTTTGATTCATGCTTCTTTACTTTTTCTAGATTCATTTTCATTTTTCATCAATAATGGTTAGAAGTATTGAGAGATATTCTAATTCTATCTTCGCTCCATTATTACTTTAAGAGATTTAATATCAGAAGTAGTTTGAAACTCATCTCATAATCTTCAATTATTTTAGAACTAGTTCTTGAATATGCGACATCTAATTCATCTAAGGATAGTATTTGAATATTGTGTGGCTTAAAATGAAAACCATTCTTAACCTCTTATCTTGATTAATTGACCAAGACATTAGCGATTAATTAAGTTAAGAGAAATTAGATTGCCATGACATTGGAATTTAATTATAAACGATTTTCTGTGAAAAGATTTTTGCATGAATCAATATGAGAAAACACAAGTATTGTTCTTCCTAAAGGATTTAGCATCCCTGAAACCTTTAACATTCCATATCTTGATTTCTTTATAATTCTTTAAGCTTTCTCTCATCTCTCAAATTTCTTCTTTAATATTCTTGCTTCTAATTAAAGATCCACAATCCTCTTTCCAAGATTTGATTGATCTAATTAGAGATCAAATTAGACGTTGCTTGCCTGATGCAGAATTTTACAACACCACAACTCGGCAAGTACATCAAATCGTATCGTATCAAGTAATATCACGATGAGTAAGTTATCATTCCCATGAGGATTAAAGGACTAAGCAACAATGATTAATTAACTATTCTAATTAGACAAATCAAGAAACAGAAGAATGATTAAGGAATTAAAGCTAACGTTTGAACCAAGAATAAAAATAGTAAACAGTGAGTAAATGAAGACAATGATGGTGAAGATGTTAAAGTTTTAGAGATATTCACTCTTTAGGAAAATAATCCTTGTGTTCATTTAATTGAGGCATGCAAAGATCAATCACGATAAATCATAGATAATCAAATTTCAATTCCTTGGCAATTTAATTTCTCTTTAACCTAATTAATCGCTAATTCCTTGGTCAATTATTTAAGAAAAAAGACGAAGCACAATTATGATTTAATTTCAAATAAGATTAAAAAATATTCCTAAACAATTGAAACTTACAAGAAAGAATGGTTTCCAAAAGTTTTCTAATCCGAATTTTATGCCTCTTATTCAAACTAGAGCAATTGAAAATCACAAAGTGTCGCACACTCTTTTTGAAACACTATTCCTAGTTAAATAAAAAAGTTGCGAGAAAGAGTTTTCAAACTAATTCCAATATTATTTTTTTCAAAACCATATTTAGAATCCAAAATGGAGTTAGAATATTTTCAACAATTCTAAATCTTTAGAGATGAAGAATGAAAACTCAATCATGAAATAGATCAAAGCATAAACCTCAAATAAAGTAAAACAGTTAGATTAATAATCCATAAATAGATGAACATAGCTCCTAGACTTAATAAAGGAGATTAGTTGCTCATGATGTAAAGAAAAACCCAAAAAAACTACCAACTCCAAACGACTGGAAGAAAGAGAGGAGCCACGTGAAGGTCTCTCCTTTTTAAATACTAACCCTAATTTAAGATTCAAAACAAATCAAAATTAAAACAGAATAAAATCTAAACTAATTAATATTTTTTAAAATGTTTTTCCTCTAAAGTCAAACTATAGATAATTCTTCATAATTTCCAATCAATGCTTTAAATCATGGGCCTTGTGCTCTGGCTTCAATAACCAATTCAAGTGCTCTAAAGGATTGGAGATTAGTGAGAACTTAAGGAAGATAATTGAAGGATTCACAAGCCTTGGGAGTGGCCCATGAGTGGTGCATGAGGCGCAACGTAGGAGGAATAAAGCGCAAGCGCAACAAAAGAAGAATTGGAGGCCTCTATCATGCTACGTAAGGCGCATTACTAGCCACTTGAAGCACATCCAAGGCTGCGTAAAGTGCAGGAGATGTGGTGTGAGGCGTAGGCAAGAAGAGTAGTGATGCGTGTGGAAATTTGACCAATTAAAAAATCAATATAGGAAATACGTTGCGAGTATAGCTCTTAACCAGCAAAAATCTGCCTCATCAATTTAGAAAGGTTGTCACAAAAGTTTAGAATAAAAATATTGGGAGTATGAGTCCCAAGTTGTCTCCCAACGAGTTGACAAAAGGGTGCTATCTTATTAATCAGGAGTTTTCTGGGTAATTTTGAGTTTGGGTAATGGGCAAATAAATAATTATAAATTAAAGTAATGAAAATTAAAAGAGATTTATAATATTCTAAATAAAAGGCCTTGACTGGGGGAATGATTAATTGGAAGTTCTATCCTTGTTGGAATTTTCTCAAGTGTAGTGTAAAGAGGTTGTTATTTTCACTTAGTTAACCCTTACTAAATAAAGGAAAGTCAAGTGATTGAGCTAACTCTTATTCGCAAATCCTAGTCCTCTTCCTTGGGAAGGTCTAGCGTTAGTAAATACAGAATTAACCAACAACTTCCAATTTAACTAATCACTTTAGTATTCCAACTCAAGTGTCTCCTTTTAATCAACCCCCATGTCAAGTTGTGAATCTACTCCATTGACATGAGAATTACTTGCATAGAATTAAAAAGGGAATAAAAGGAAGACATGATAAACAATAACTATAATTTAATTAAAAGTAAAAGTAATCTTTTGCATTAATAAATTCTAAAAATAATCCAATTGTAACTCTAAACAAGAATTAAGAATATGGAATAATAAAAGAGTAAGAAAACAAACTAGAATAGTATCTTCAACGGAGGTGATGATTCTTCAATATCCAAAGCAAAAGCAATAAACTATGAAACTATGAACGTAAAGAAAACCTAGAAGAAGAGTAATTTTTAATCTAGATTCAGATATAAAAACTAAAACTATGCTAATGAGAATGTGTGTTGAGTCTCTGCATGTTCCCTGGCTCTAGTCTGTGTTTCTGGGCCGAAAACTGGGTCAAAACTCGGCCCGAAATTGCCCCCAATATTTTCTGTTATTTCTGTAGATCGCGCATGTCATGTGTACACGTCAGTCACGCGTGCGCGTCGCTGGTCATTTTGGCGTGTGATGACCGGATAATTTATACGCTTTTTGGCACTGTTTTTAGGTAGTTTTTAGTATGACTTAGCTACTTTTTAGTATATAATTATTAGTTTTTAAATAAAAATTATATTTATGGACCTTACTATAAGTTTTTGTGTTTTTCTGTGATTTCAGGTATTTTCTGGCTGAAATTGAGGGACTTGAGCAAAAATCTGATTCAGAGGCTGAAAAATGACTACAGATGCTGTTGGATTCTGACCTCCCTGCACTCGAAATAGATTTTCTGGAGTTACAGAAGCTTAATTGGCACACTCTCAATTGCGTTGGAAAGTAGACATCCTGGGCTTTCCAAAAATATATAATAGTCTATACTTTGCCCGAGATTTGATGGCCCAAACTGGCGTTCAAAGTCAGCCCAAGGAATCCTGGCGTAAAACGCCCAAACTAGCACCAGAATTGGAGTTAAACGCCCAAACTGGCACCAAAGCTGGCATTTAACTCCAAGAATAGCCTATGTACGTGAAATCTTCAATGCTCAGCCCAAGCATACACCAAGTGGGCCCCGGAAGTGGATTTCTGCATCATTTACTTATTTCTGTAAACCCTAGGCTACTAGTTCATTATAAATAGGACCTTTTACTATTGTATTTTCATCTTTAGATCATTTTTGAGACTATCTTTGGATCACTTTTGATCCCTTGATCATGTTTTGGGGCTGGCCATTCGGCCATGCCTGAACCTTCATCACTTTTGTATTTTCAACGGTGGAGTTTCTACACCCCATAGATTAAGGTGTGGAGCTCTGCTGTTCCTCATAAATTAATGCAAAGTACTATTGTTTTTCTATTCAATTCAAGCTTATTCTTATTCTAAGATATTCACTCGCACTTCAACCTGATGAATGTGATGATCCGTGACACTCATCATCATTCTCACCTATGAACGCGTGCCTGACAACCACTTCCGTTCTATCTGCAATAGCTTGAGTGTGTATCTCTTAGCCTCCTGGTTCACGATGCATGGTTGCCTCTCCTGACAACAGAGCCCTCCATTTTGTGAGATCAGAGTCTTCGTGGTATAAGCTAGAATCAATTGGCAGCATTCTTGAGATCCGAAAAGTCTAAACTTTGTCTGTGGTATTTCGAGTAGGATCTGGGATGGGATGACTGTGACGAGCTTCAAACTCGCGAGTGTTGGGCGTAGTGACAGACGCAAAAGGATCAATGGATCCTATTCCAACATGAGTGAGAACCGACAGATGATTATCCCTACATAACCCGTAGCCGGACTATTTTCACTAAGAGGACGGATGATGAGCGGATAATTTATACGCTTTTTGACATTGATTTTAGTATGTTTTTAGTAGAATCTAGTTACTTTTAGGGATGTTTTCATTAGTTTTTATGTTAAATTCACATTTCTGGACTTTACTATGAGTTTGTGTGTTTTTCTGTGATTTCAGGTATTTTCTGGCTGAAATTGAGGGACTTGAGCCGAAATCAGATTCAGAGGTTGAAAAAGGACTGCTGATGCTGTTGGATTCTGACCTCCCTGCACTCAAAGTGGATTTTCTGGAGCTACAGAACTCGAAATGGCGCGCTTCTAATTGCGTTGGAAAGTAGACATCCAGGGCTTTCCAGCAATATATAATAGTCCATACTTTGGCCAAGAATTGACGACGTAAACTGGCGTTCAACGCCAGCCTTCTGCCCAAATCTGGCGTCCAGCGCCAGAAAAGGATCCAAAACCAGAGTTGAACGCCCAAACTGGCACAGAAACTGGCGTTCAACTCCACAAATTGCCTCTGCACGTGCTACACTCAAGCTCAGCCCAAACACACACCAAGTGGGCCCCGAAAGTGGATTTATGCATCAATTACTTACTCATGTAAACCCTAGTGACTAGTTTATTATAAATAGGACCTCTTACTATTGTATTAGGCATCTTTGGATTACCTTATGATCCTTTGATCACGTTTTAGGGGGCTGGCCATCTCGGCCATGCCAGGACCTTTCACTTATGTATTTTTAACGGTAGAGTTTCTACACTCCATAGATTAAGGTGTGGAGCTCTGCTGTTCCTCAAAGATTAATGCAAGTACTACTGTTTTCTATTCAATTCTTCTTATTTCTCTTCTAAGATAGCCATTCGCACCCAAGAACGTGATGAAGGTGATGATTATGTGTGACGCTCATCATCCTTCTCCCTTATGAACGCGTGCCTGACAAACACTTCTGTTCTACATGAAATAAGCTAGAATGAATATCTCTTAGATCTCCCAACCAGAATCTTCGTGGCGTAAGCTAGAATGATGGCGGCATTCAAGAGAATCCGGAAGGTCTAAACCTTGTCTGTGGTATTCTGAGTAGGATTCAATGATTGAATGACTGTGACGAGCTCCGAACTTGCGATTGCAGGGCGTTAGTGACAGACGCAAAAGGATAGTAAATCCTATTCCGGCATGATCGAGAACCGACAGATGAATAGCCGTGCCGTGACAGGGTGCGTGAGCATATTATTCACTGAGAGGATAAGATGAAGCCATTGACAAGGGTGATGCCTCCAGACGATTAGCCGTGTCGTGACAGGGCATTGGATCATTTTCCCGTGAGATGACCGAAAGTAGCCATTGACAGTGGTGATGTATCACATAAAGCCAGCCATGGAAAGGAATGAGACTGATTGGATGAAGATAGCAGGAAAGCAGAGGTTCAGAGGAACGAAAAGCATCTCCATTCGCTTATCTGAAATTCCTACCAATGATTTACATAAGTACCTCTATCCCTATTCTTTTATTTATTATTCGAAAACTCCATAATTATTTTATATCCGCCTGACTGAGATTTACAAGGTGACCATAGCTTGCTTCATACCAACAATCTCCGTGGGATTCGACCCTTACTCACGTAAGGTATTACTTGGACGACCCAGTGCACTTGCTGGTTAGTTGAACGGAGTTGTGTCCACACATAGAGCCACAATGAGGATTCAATACAATTATATATTGTTAATCTCACACAAGTACAAAGAACATGGAACACAATTTCATCCACCAAGTTTTTGGCGCCGTTGCCGGGGATTGTTTGAGTTTTCGGCAAGCTTTTGGTCCGGTAACATCAGTGCCAGATTCCCTTTTGATCCGGCAACAGCACCAAGTTTTTGGCGCCGTTGCCGGGGATTGTTTGAGTTTGGACAACTGACGGTTCACCTTGTTGCTCAGATTAGGTAATTTTCTTTTTATTTTATTTTCAAAAATTTTTCGAAAATATTTTCAAAAATCTCTCATTTGTTTTCGAAAAAAAAAAATGTTTTCAAAAAAAAAAATTTATTCAAAATTTTTAAGAATGAATTCTAGTGTTTCATGATGATTTGTTGAATCCTGGCTGGCTGTAAGCCATGTCTAATCTTTTGGACTGGGGTTTCAACTTACCATCACAAAAGAAGAGATTCTCACACACTTAGTTATTCTATACTTGAAAAGTATCCATATCTGCTGAAGCTTGGCTGGCCATTGGCCTTGTCTAGTGTTTTGGACTGGAGCTTTCATTGAAAGCTTGGCTGGCTAGTGAGCCATGTCTAATTCCTGGACTGAAGCTTTAGACTAACATGGCAAGATTCCTGGAATTCATATTAAAAATTTTGGAATCCTTATTTTTCTTTTTCAATTAACTTTTCGAAAAAAAAATCCAAAAAAATTAGAAAATTATAAAAATCAAAAAAATATTTCATGTTTCTTGTTTGAGTCTTGAGTCATGTTATAAGTTTGGTGTCACTCGCATATGCATCTAGCATTTTTCGAAAATTTCATGCATTCATAGTGTTCTTCATGATCTTCAAGTTGTTCTTGGTAAGTCTTCTTGTTTGATCTTGATGATTTTTTGTTTTGTGTCTTTTCATGTTTATCATATGCATTCTTGAATTCTTAGTGTCTAAGCATTAAAGAATTCTAAGTTTGGTGTCTTGCATGTTTTCTTTGCATTAAAAATTTTTCAAAAATATGTTCTTGATGTTCATCATGATCTTCAAAGTGTTCTTGGTGTTCATCTTGACATTCATAGCATTCTTGCATGCATCACATGTTTTGATCTAAAAATTTCATGCATTGCATATTTTTCATGTTTTTCATAAAAATTCAAAAAATCAAAAAAATATCTTTCCCTTTTTCTCTCATCAAATTCGAAAATTTGGATTGACTTTTTCAAAAATTTTTAAAATCAAGTTGTTTCTCATGAGTCAAATCAAATTTTCAATTTGAAAATCTTATCTTTTTCAAAATCTTTTTCAAAAATCAAATCTTTTTCAAATTTCTTAGTTATTTTCGAAAATTCCAAAATTATTTTTCAAAAATCTTTTTCTTATTTTTATACCAAATTTTCAAAAATAACATAAACAATTAATGTTTTGATTCAAAAATCTGAAGTTTGTTACTTGCTTGTTAAGAAAGATTCAAACTTTAAGTTCTAGAATCATATCTTGTGATTTCTTATGAATCAAGTCATTAATTATGATTTTAAAAATCAAATCTTTTTCAAAACTAATCCTATCATATCTTTTCAAAATATCTTCTTATCTTATCTTTTTCAAAAATATCTTTTCAAAATATCTTTTCTAACTTCCTAACTTCTTATCTTTTCAAAATTTGTTTCAACTAACTAACTAACTTTTTGTTTGTTTCTTAACTTTTTCAAAACCACCTAACTAACTCTCTCTCTCTCATTTTTCAAAAATATGTTCCCCCTTTTTCAAAATTTCTTTTTAATTTATTAATTAATTTAAATTTTAAATCTTAATTTTCGAAAAATACTAACAATTTTCAAAAACCAATTTTCAAAAATCACTAACTCCTTTTCAAAAATAATTTTCGAAAATTATCCCTCCCCCATCTCATTCTATTTATTCATTCATATCCTAACATCTCATTTCACCTCTCTTCCATCCTCACAGTTGTGTTTCTTCTATTATATTACATTCCTTGTCTCCCCTTCTTTTCTTCCACTCACAAAGGGATCCCTATACTGTAGTATAAAGAATCTCTATTATTATTATTATTTTTCTGTGCCTTCTTCTTTGTCATATGAGCAGGAGCAAGGATAAGAACATTCTTGTGGAAGCAGATCCAGAACCTGAAAGGACTCTGAAGAGAAAATTAAGAGAAGCTAAAATACAACAATCCAGAGATAACCTTTCAGAAATTTTCGAACAGGCAGAGGAGCTGGCAGCCGAAAATAATAATAATGTAAGGAAGATGCTTGGTGACTTTACTGCACCTAATTCCAATTTACATGGAAGAAGCATCTCCATTCCTGCCATTGGAGCAAACAACTTTGAGCTGAAACCTCAATTAGTTTCTCTGATGCAGCAGAACTGCAAGTTTCATGGACTTCCAGCTGAAGATCCTTTTCAGTTCTTAACTGAATTCTTGCAGATATGTGATACTGTTAAGACTAATGAAGTAGATCCTGAAGTCTACAGGCTCATGCTTTTCCCTTTTGCTGTAAGAGACAGAGCTAGATTATGGTTGGATTCTCAACCCAAAGACAGCCTGAACTCTTGGGATAAGCTGGTCACGGCTTTCTTAGCCAAGTACTTTCCTCCTCAAAAGCTGAGCAAGCTTAGAGCTGATGTTCAAACCTTCAGACAGAAAGAAGGTGAATCCCTCTATGAAGCTTGGGAAAGATACAAACAGTTGACCAAAAAGTGTCCTTCTGACATGCTTTCAGAATGGACCATCCTGGATATATTCTATGATGGTTTATCTGAGCTATCAAAGATGTCACTGGACACTTCTGTAGGTGGATCCATCCATCTAAAGAAAACGCCTGCAGAAGCTCAAGAACTCATTGACATGGTTGCTAATAACCAGTTCATGTACACTTCTGAAAGGAATCCTGTGAGTAATGGGACGCCTATGAAGAAGGGAGTTCTTGAAGTTGATACTCTGAATGCCATATTGGCTCAGAATAAAATATTGACTCAGCAAGTCAATATGATTTCTCAGAGTCTGCATGGAATGCAAGCTGCATCCAACAGTACTCAAGAGGCATCTTCTGAAGAAGAAGCCTATGATCCTGAGAACCCTGCAATAGCAGAGGTAAATTACTTAGGTGAACCTTATGGAAACACCTATAACTCAACATGGAGAAATCATCCAAATTTCTCATGGAAGGATCAAAAGCCCCAACAAGGCTTTAATAATGGTGGAAGAAACAGGTTTAGCAATAGCAAGCCTTTTCCATCATCCACTCAGCAACAGACAGAGAACTCTGAACAAAATGCTTCTAATTTAGCAAATCTAGTCTCTGATCTATCTAAGGCCACTGTAAGTTTCATGAATGAAACAAGGTCTTCCATTAGAAATTTGGAAGCACAAGTGGGCCAGCTGAGTAAAAGGATCACTGAAATCCCTCCTAATACTCTCCTAAGTAATACAGAAGAGAACCCAAAAGGAGAGTGCAAGGCCATTGACATAAGTGCCATGGCCGAACCTGTGAGGAGAGGAGAGGACGTGAATCCCAAGGAGGAAGACCTCATGGGACGTCCAGTGACCAATAAGGAGCTTCCCTCTGGGGAACCAAAGGACTCTGAGGCTCATCTAGAGACCATAGAGATTCCATTGAACCTCCTTATGCCCTTCATGAGCTCTGATGAATATTCTTCTTCTGAAGAGAATGAGGATGTTACTGAAGAGTAAACTGCCAAGTTTCTTGGTGCAATCATGAAGCTGAATGCCAAATTATTTGGCATTGATGCTTGGGAAGTTGAACCTCCCTTGTTCATCAATGAACTAAGTGATCTAGATCAACTGACATTGCCTCAGAAGAGACAGGATCCTGGAAAGTTCATAATCCCTTGTACCATAGGCACCATGATCTTTAAGGCTCTGTGTGACCTTGGTTCAGGAATAAACCTCATGCCCCTCTCTGTAATAGAGAAACTGGGAATCTATGGGGTGCAAGCTGCTAAAATCTCACTGGAGATGGCAGACAGCTCAAGAAAACAGGCTTATGGACAAGTAGAAGATGTATTAGTAAAGGTTGCGGGCCTTTACATCCCTGCTGATTTCATAGTCCTGGATACTGGAAAGGAAGAGGATAAATCCATCATCCTAGAAAGACCTTTCCTGGCCACAGCAAGAGCTGTGATTGACGTTGACAGAGGTGAAATAGTCCTTCAATGGAATGAGAACTCCCTTGTATTCAAAACTCAAGGATCTCCTCTGCAACCATAGAGAGGAAGCAGAAAAAGCTTCTCTCCAAGCAGAGTCAACCAGAGCCCCCACAGTCAAACTCTAAGTTTGGTGTTGGGAGGCCACAACCAAACTCTAAGTTTGGTGTTGAACTCCCATATCCAAACTCTAAGTTTGGTGTTGGAGAGTCTCAACAAAGCTCTGTACATCTGTGAGGCTCCATGAGAGCCCACTGTCAAGCTATTGACATTAAAGAAGCGCTTGTTGGGAGGCACCCAATGTTTATCTAATTCTTATTTTTGTTATTTTTCATGTTTTCTTAGGTTCATGATCATGTGGAGTCACAAAATAAATAAAAAAATTGAAAACGGAATCAAAAACAGCAGAAGAAAAATCACACCCTGGAGGAGCATCTGTCTGGCGTTCAAACGCCAGAACAGAGCATAGTTCTGGCGCTGAACGCCCAGAATGGGAGCATCCTAGCGCTGAACCCCCAGAACAAGCATGGTTCTGGCGTTCAACGCCAGAAATGGCAGCAAATGGGCGTTGAACGCCCAAAATGGGCACCAACCTGGCGCTGAACGCCCAGAGTTGTGTGCAAGGGCATTTTGCATGCCTAAATTGGTGCAGGGATGTAAATGCCTTGACACCTCAAGATCTGTGGACCTCACAGGATCACCTCAGGATCTGTGGACCCCACAGGATCCCCACCTACCTTCACTCACTCTCTTCTCTCTTCTCAATCATCCTCTATTCCCAATAAACACTCATCCCTTCTGTCTTCCATTTACCACTCACACCCATACACCCACTTACCTTCAAAAATTCAACATCTCTTACCCACCCAATGCCACCCATATGGCCGAATACACACAGCCATCCATCTCCTCCATATCTTCTTATTCTTCTATTCTTTCTTCTTTTGCTCGAGGGCGAGCAACATTCTAAGTTTGGTGTGGTAAAAGCATAGCTTTTTTGTTTTTTCCATAACCATTGATGGCACCTAAGGCCAGAAAAACCTCTAGAAAGAGGAAAGGGAAGACAAAAGCTTCCATCAAGAGTCTATAGCTCAGTGGTAGAACATTTGACTGCAAATCAAGAGATTCCTGAGATACCTCAGGGGATACATTTTCTTCCACACAATTATTGGAAGCAACTAAGGGTGGAACATCAAGAGCACTCCATCATCCTTCATGAAATCAGAGAAGATCTAAAAGCAATGAAGGAGGAGCAGCAAAGACAAGGAAGAGACATAGAAGAGCTCAAGGACATCACTAAGGTGGACTCATTCCTTGTTCTTACTTTCTCTGTTTTTTTCGTTTTATATGTTATGTGCTTATCCATGTTTGTGTCTTCATTACATGATCATTAGTAGTTAGTAACTTTGTCTTAAAGTTATGAATGTCCTATGAATCCATCACCTCTCTTAAATAAAAACTGTTTTAATTCAAAAGAACAAGAAGTACATGAGTTTCGAATTTATCCTTGAACTTAGTTTAATTATATTGATGTGGTGACAATGCTTCTTGTTTTCTAAATGTATGCTTGAACAGTGCATATGTCTTTTGAAGTTGTTGTTTAAGAATGTTAAATATGTTGGCTCTTGAAAGAATGATGACTAGGAGACATGTTATTTGATAATCTGAAAAATCATAAAAATGATTCTTGAAGCAAGAAAAAGCAGCAAAGAACAAAGCTTGCAGAGAAAAAAAAAAAATAGGCGAAAAAAATATATAGAAAGAAAAAGAAAAAGCAAGCAGAAAAAGCCAAAAGCTCTTAAAACCAAGAGGCAAGAGCAAAAAGCCAATAACCCTTAAAACCAAAAGGCAAGGGCAATAAAAAGGATCCCAAGGCTTTGAGCATCAGTGGATAGGAGGGCCTAAAGGAATAAAATCCTGGTCTAAGCGGCTAAATCAAGCTGTCCCTAACCATGTGCTTGTGGCGTGTAGGTGTCAAGTGAAAACTTGAGACTGAGCGGTTAAAGTCAAGGTCCAAAGCAAAAGAAGAGTGTGCTTAAGAACCCTGGACACCTCTAATTGGGGACTTTAGCAAAGCTGAGTCACAATCTGAAAAGGTTCACCCAATTATGTGTCTGTGGCATTTATGTATCCGGTAGTAATACTGGAAAACAAAGTGCTTAGGGCCACGGCCAAGACTCATAAAATAGCTGTGTTCAAGAATCATCATACTGAACTAGGAGAATCAATAACACAATCTGAACTCTGAGTTCCTATAGATGCCAATCATTCTGAACCTCAATGGATAAAGTGAGATGCCAAAACTATTCAAGAGGCAAAAAGCTATAAGTCCCGCTCATATGATTGAAGCTCTGTTTCATTGATAGTTTGGAATTTATAGTATATTCTCTTCTTTTTATCCTATTTGATTTTCAGTTGCTTGGGGACAAGCAACAATTTAAGTTTGGTGTTGTGATGAGCGGATAATTTATACGCTTTTTGACATTGTTTTTAGTATGTTTTTAGTAGAATCTAGTTACTTTTAGGGATGTTTTCATTAGTTTTTATGTTAAATTCACATTTCTGGACTTTACTATGAGTTTGTGTGTTTTTCTGTGATTTCAGGTATTTTCTGGCTGAAATTGAGGGACTTGAGCCGAAATCAGATTCAGAGGTTGAAAAAGGACTGCTGATGCTGTTGGATTCTGACCTCCCTGCACTCAAAGTGGATTTTCTGGAGCTACATAACTCGAAATGGCACGCTTCTAATTGCCTTGGAAAGTAGACATCCAGGGCTTTCCAGAAATATATAATAGTCCATACTTTGGCCAAGAATTGACGACGTAAACTGGCGTTCAACGCCAGCCTTCTGCCCAAATCTGGCGTCCAGCGCCAGAAAAGGATCCAAAACCAGAGTTGAACGCCCAAACTGGCACAGAAACTGGCGTTCAACTCCACAAATTGCCTCTGCACGTGCTACACTCAAGCTCAGCCCAAACACACACCAAGTGGGCCCCGAAAGTGGATTTATGCATCAATTACTTACTCATGTAAACCCTAGTGACTAGTTTATTATAAATAGGACCTCTTACTATTGTATTAGGCATCTTTGGATTACCTTATGATCCTTTGATCACGTTTTAGGGGGCTGGCCATCTCGGCCATGCCAGGACCTTTCACTTATGTATTTTTAACGGTAGAGTTTCTACACTCCATAGATTAAGGTGTGGAGCTCTGCTGTTCCTCAAAGATTAATGCAAGTACTACTGTTTTCTATTCAATTCTTCTTATTTCTCTTCTAAGATAGCCATTCGCACCCAAGAACGTGATGAAGGTGATGATTATGTGTGACGCTCATCATCCTTCTCCCTTATGAACGCGTGCCTGACAAACACTTCTGTTCTACATGAAATAAGCTAGAATGAATATCTCTTAGATCTCCCAACCAGAATCTTCGTGGCGTAAGCTAGAATGATGGCGGCATTCAAGAGAATCCGGAAGGTCTAAACCTTGTCTGTGGTATTCTGAGTAGGATTCAATGATTGAATGACTGTGACGAGCTCCGAACTTGCGATTGCAGGGCGTTAGTGACAGACGCAAAAGGATAGTAAATCCTATTCCGGCATGATCGAGAACCGACAGATGAATAGCCGTGCCGTGACAGGGTGCGTGAGCATATTATTCACTGAGAGGATAAGATGAAGCCATTGACAAGGGTGATGCCTCCAGACGATTAGCCGTGCCGTGACAGGGCATTGGATCATTTTCCCGTGAGATGACCGAAAGTAGCCATTGACAGTGATGATGTATCACATAAAGCCAGCCATGGAAAGGAATGAGACTGATTGGATGAAGATAGCAGGAAAGCAGAGGTTCAGAGGAACGAAAAGCATCTCCATTCGCTTATCTGAAATTCCTACCAATGATTTACATAAGTACCTCTATCCCTATTCTTTTATTTATTATTCGAAAACTCCATAATTATTTTATATCCGCCTGACTGAGATTTACAAGGTGACCATAGCTTGCTTCATACCAACAATCTCCGTGGGATTCGACCCTTACTCACGTAAGGTATTACTTGGATGACCCAGTGCACTTGCTGGTTAGTTGAACGGAGTTGTGTCCACACATAGAGCCACAATGAGGATTCAATACAATTATATATTGTTAATCTCACACAAGTACAAAGAACATGGAACACAATTTCGTCCACCAACGGACGGTAGCCATTGACAACGGTGATCCCCCAACATACAGCTTGCCATGGAAGGGAGTACGCATGATTGGATGAAGGCAATAGGAAAGCAGAGGTTCAGAAGCAACAAGCATCTCCATACGCTTATCTGAAATCCTACCAATGAATTACATAAGTATTTCTATCTTATTTTCTGTTTTAATTATATTTCAATTATCAAAACCTCATAACTATTTGAATTCGCCTGAATGAGATTTACAAGGATGACCATAGCTTGCTTCAAGCCGACAATATCCGTGGGATCAACCCTTACTCACGTAAGGTATTACTTAGACGATCCAGTGCACTTGCTGGTTAGTTGTGCGGAATTGCAAAATTGTGATTATAATTTCGTGCACCAAGTTTTTGGCACCGTTGCCGGGGATTGTTCGAGTTTGGACAACTGACGGTTCATCTTGTTGCTCAGATTAGGTAATTTTATTTTATTTTTAAAGCTATTTATTTTCGAAAAAATTTCAAAAAAAAATATAATAAAATATTTTCTGAAGAACAAAATAAAATATGTTTATTTTCCTAAAAATTCTTCAGAATTTTTAAGAATGAATTCTAGAGTTTCATGATGATCTGTTGAAGTCTGGCTGGCTGTGAAGCCATGTCTAATCTTTTGGACCAAGGTTTCAACTTATCATCACAAGAGCTTGTTGATTTCTATCAATCTTGCTGTTGAATGTAATGATCTGCTAAAGCTTGGCTGGCCATTGGCCATGTCTAGTGTTTTGGACCGAAGCTTTCACTGAAAGCTTAGCTGGCTAGTAAGCCATGTCTAATTCCTGGACCGAAGTTTTAGACTAACATTGCATGATTCCTGGAATTCTCATTAAGAATTTTGAATTCCTTATTTTCTTTTTCCAAATAATTTTCGAAAAATACAAAAAAATTAATAAAATCATAAAAACCTAAAATTTTGTGTTTCTTGTTTGAGTCTAGTGTCTATTTTTAAGTTTGGTGTCTTGCATATTTTCAATTTTATTGCATTTTTCAAATATATGCATTATGTTCTTCATTGATCTTCAAGTTGTTCTTGATGATTTTCTTGGGTCTGATCTTTAAATTCTCTTGTTTTGTGTCTTTTGTTGTTTCTCATGTGCATTCACAATTTGTTAGTGTCTCTAATATGAAAATTTCTAAGTTTGGTGTCTTGCATGCATTGTTTATCTGATCTTAGTTTTCCATTATTAGTTTCATTTTGTTGTTTCTCATCATTAAAAATTCAAAAAAAAATTTCAAAATTATGTCTTTTCAAGTCAATAATACAGAGATTTGAAGATTCAGAACATGCAGCAGAGGAATTACAGAGAAAAAGCTGGGCGTTCAAAACGCCCAGTGAGGAAGGAATTCTGGGGTTTAAATGCCAGCCAGGGTACCTGGCTGGGCGTTTAACGCCCAAGGAGGTAGCCAAATGGGTGTTAAACGCCAGAATGGATACCATTCTGGGCGTTTAATGCCAGGACAACACAAGGGAGGTAAGTTAGTTTTTAATTCAAATCTTTTTCAAATTTTTATAATTTTTCAAAATCAAATCTTTTTCCATTTTTCTTTCACTATTTTCGAAAATCTTTGCTACCAATTAATGATTTGATTCAAAAATTTCAAGTTTGTTACTTCCATGTTGAGAAAGGGTCAAAATTTGAATTTTAGAATCATATATTTTAAATTTCTTGTTAGCCAAGTCATTAATTTTAAAATCAAATCTTTTTAAATTGTTTTTCAATCATATCTTCTCAATCGCATCTTTTTAAAAATAGTTTTCAATCATATCTTTTTGATTACTGATTTCAAAATCTTCTTCAAAATCACCTAACCACTTTCTCACTTTTAATTTTCGAAAAACCATCAACCACTTTTTCAAAATTCTTTTTAATTATTTTAAAATTTTTAGTTTTATTTAAAAATTTGTTTTCGAACATTTTCCCCCTCCTCACCTTCTTCTATTTAAGGACTAACACTCCTCCTCAATTAGCAATTCAGACTTTCTCTCCTTCTTCATATGTTCGAATTCTTATCTACCTACCTCACCCCTCTATTCCTGTTTTCCTCTGACACCTCAAGGAATCTCTATACTGTGACATAGAGGATTCCATACTTTCTTGTTCTTGTCTCTTTCATATGAGCAGGAACAAAGACAAAGGCATTCTTGTTGAAGTTGATCCTGAACCTGAAAGGACCTTGAAGAGGAAGCTAAGAGAAGCTAAAGCATAACTCTCTGGAGAGGACCTAACAGAAATTTTTGAAAAAGAAGAAGACATGGCAGCCGAAAATAACAACAATGCCAACAATGCAAGGAAGATGCTTGGTGACTTTATTGCACCCTGTCCTGACTTCTGTGGAAGGAGCATCTCAATTTCTGCAATTGGAGCAAACAACTTTGAGCTTAAGCCTAAATTAGTTTCTCTAATGCAGCAGAATTGCAAGTATCATGGACTTCCATTGGAAGATCCTCATCAGTTTTTAGTTGAATTCTTGCAAATTTGTGACACTGTTAAGACCAATGGGGTTGACCCTGAGGTCTACAGACTTATGCTCTTTCCTTTTGCTGTAAGAGACAGAGCTAAGACGTGGTTGGACTCACAACCTAAAGAAAGCCTGAACTCTTGGGAAAAACTGGTCAATGCCTTCTTGGCAAAGTTCTTTCCACCTCAAAAATTGAGTAAGCTTAGAGTAGAAGTCCAGACCTTCAGACAGAAGGAAGGCGAATCCCTCTATGAAGCTTGGAAAAGATACAAGCAATTGATCAGAAGGTGTCCTTCTGGCATGCTTTCAGAATGGAGCATCATATACATATTCTATGATGGTTTGTCTGAACTGTCCAAGATGTCATTGGACAACTCTGCTGGTGGATCTCTTCATCTGAAGAAGACGCCTGAAGATGCCCAAGAACTCATTGAAATGGTTGAAAATAACCAATTCATGTACACTTCTAAAAGGAATCTTATGAATAATGGGACAACTCAAAAGAAAGGAGTTCTTGAGATTGATACTCTGAATGCCATATTGGCTCAGAATAAAATATTAACTCAGCAAGTCAATATAATTTCTCAGAGTCTGACTGGAATGCAAGCTGCATCCAGCAGTAATAAAGAAGCATCTTTTGAAGAAGAAGCTTATGATCCTGAGAACCCTGCAATGGAAGAGGTGAATTACATGGGAGAACCCTATGGAAACACCTATAATTCTTCATGGAGAAATCATCCAAATCTCTCATGGAAGGACCAACAGAAGCCTCAACAAGGCTTCAACAACAATAATGGTGGAAGAAATCGGTTTAGTAATAGCAAACCTTTTCCATCATCTTCTCAGCAACAAACAGAGAACTCTGAGCAGAGTCGTTCTGACTTAGCAACCATAGTCTCTGATCTATCTAAGAATACACTAAGTTTCATGAATGAAACAAGATCCTCCATTAGAAATTTGGAGGCATAAGTGGGTCGGCTGAGTAAGAGAATTACTGAAACTCCTCCTAGCACTCTCCCAAGCAATACAGAAGAAAATCCCAAGAGAGAGTGCAAGGCCATAACCATGGCTAACATGGCTGAACCTGGAGAAAGTAAGGAGGACGTGATCCCCAGTGAGAAAAACCTCATGGGATTTCCTCTGAACGAAAAGAAGTTCCCCTTTGAGGAACCAAGGGAATCTGAGGCTCATACAGAGACCATAGAGATTCCATTGAACCTACTTCTGTCATTCATGAGCTCTGATGAGTATTCTTCCTCTGAAGAGGATGAAGATACTACTGAAGAGCAAGTTGCTAAGTACCTGGGAGCAATCATGAAGCTGAATGCCAAGTTATTTGGTAATGAGACTTGGGAGGATGAACCCCCCTTGCTCACCAATGAACTGAATGACTTGACTAGGCAGACATTATCTCAGAAAAAACTGGATCCTGAAAAATTCATAATACCCTGTACCATAGGCACTATGACCTTTGAGAAGGCTCTGTATGACCTAGGGTCAAGTATAAACCTCATGCCCCTCTCTGTAATGGAGAAACTAGGGATCTTTGAGGTACAAGCTGCAAGAATCTCACTAGAGATGGCAGACAATTCAAGAAAACAGGCTTATGGACTTGTAGAGGATGTCTTGGTAAGGGTTGAAGGCCTTTACATCCCCGCTGACTTCATAATCCTGGACACTGGAAAGAATAAGGATGAATCCATCATCCTTGGCAGACCCTTCCTGGCCACAGCAAAGCTGTGATTGATGTTGACAGAGGAGAGTTGGTCCTTCAAGTGAATGAGGACTACCTTGTGTTTAAAGCTAAAGAATCTCCTTCTGTACACATGGAGAAGAAGCATGACAAGCTTCTCTCAATGCAGAGTCAAATAGAGCCCCCACATTCAAACTCTAAGTTTGGTATTAGGAGGCCATCATCATGCTCTGAGTATCTGTGAGGCTCCATGAGAGGCCACTGTCAAGCTATTGACATTAAAGAAGCGCTTGTTGGAAGGCAACCCAATGTTACTTAATTATATTTATTTATTTTCCATTGCTATTTTATGTTTTCTTTAGGTTGATGATCATGTGAAGTCACAAAAACAACTGAAAAATCAAAAACAGAATCAAAAACAGCATTGAAAATAGCACACCCTGGAGGATGAGCTTACTGGCATTTAAATGCCAGTAAGGGTAGCAGAATGGACGTTAAACGCCCAGTCTGGCACCATTCTGGGCGTTTAACGCCAGAAAAGGACACCAGATTGGCGTTTAACGCCAAAAAGGGAAGAAAAGCTGGCGTTAAACGCCAGAAATGGGCATCAACCTGGCGTTTAACGCCAGGATTGGCACTCAAAGGGGCGTTTACACGCCAAAATGGTGCAGGGATGAGAAATTCTTGACACCTCAGGATCTGTGGACCCACAGGATCCCCACCTATCTCAACTCTCTCTCTCTCTCTCTCTCTCTCTCTCTCTCTCTCTTTCACACCTTCTCATAACACCCTTTCCCAAATATCCCTCACCAATCACCTCCATTTCTCTTCCCATCAACTCTTCACCAATCACCTCCACCCACTCTTCCCCAAAAACCCCACCCACCTCACAATTCAAATTCAAATCCTTTCCCTCCCAAACCCAACCCCTAATCCACGAACCCAACCCCTCTCTCCACTCCTATATAAACCCCTCATCCCTCCCTTATTTTCACACATCATAAACACTTTTCCCCCTTGGCCGAACCACTCACACCTCTCCATCTCCTCCATTTTCCTCTTCTTCTACTCCCTTCTTTCTTCTTTTGCTCGAGGATGAGTAACCATTCTAAGTTTGGTGTAGGAAAAGCTAAAACTTTTTGTTTTCCATAACCACTAATGGTACCTAAGGCCGGAGAAACCTCTAGAAAGAGGAAAGGGAAGGAAATTGCTTCCACCTCTGAGTCATGGGAGATGGAGAGATTCATCTCAAAGGTGCATCAAGACCACTTCTATGAAATTGTGGCAAAGAAAAAGGTGGTCCCCGAGGTCCCCTTTAAGCTCAAAAAGAGTGAATATCCAGAGATCCGACATGAGATTCGAAGAAGAGGTTGGGAAATTCTCACCAACCCCATTCAACAAATTGGGATCTTAATGGTTCAAGAGTTCTATGCTAATGCATGGATCACCAAAAACCATGATCAAAGTGTGAACCTGGACCCAAAGAATTAGCTTACAATGGTCCGGGGAAAATACTTAGATTTCAGTCCGGAAAATGTAAGGTTGGCATTCAACTTGCCAATGATGCAAGGAGATGCACGCCCCTACACTAGAAGGGTCAACTTTGATCAAAGGTTGGACCAAGTCCTTACAGACATTTGTGTGGAAGGCGCTCAATGGAAGAGAGATTCAAGAGGGAAGCCAGTTCAACTAAGAAGGCTTGACCTCAAGCCCGTGGCTAGGGGATGGTTGGAGTTCATCCAACGCTCAATCATTCCTACTAGCAACCGGTCTGAAGTTACTATAAACCGGGCTATCATGATCCATAGCATCATGAATGGAGAGGAAGTAGAAGTTCATGAGGTTATATCCCTAGAATTCTACAAGATGGCGGACAAGCCCTCTACTTTGGCAAGGTTAGCCTTCCCTCATATCATTAGTCACCTCTGTAATTTAGCTGGAATTGACATAGAGGAAGACATCCTCATTGATGAGGACAAGCCCATCACTAAGAAAAGGATGGAGCAAACAAGAGAGCCTACTCATGGACCTCAATAAGAGCATGAGAAAATTTCTCATCATGAAATCCCTGAGATACCTCAAGGGATGCACTTTCCTCCACAAAACTATTGGGAGCAAATTAACACCTCCCTAGGAGAATTAAGTTCCAACATGGGACAACTAAGGGTGGAGCACCAAGAGCATTCCATCATCCTCCATGAAATTAGAGAAGACCAAAGAGCCATGAGGGAGGAGCAACAAAGGCAAGGAAGAGACATTGAGGAGCTCAAGCACTCCATAAGATCTTCAAGAGGAAGAACAAGCCGCCATCACTAAGGTGGATCCGTTCTTTAATTTTCTTGTTCTTATTTTTCTGTTTTTCGAAAATTATGCTTTATGTTTTATTTATGTTTGTGTCTTATTACATGATCACTAGTGTCTAAGTGTCTATGCCTTAAAGCTATGAATGTCCTATGAATCCTTCACCTTTCTTAAATAAAAAATGTCTTAATTGCAAAAGAAAAAAAGGTACATGAATTTCGAATTATAAAATAGTTTAATTGAACAGTGCATATTTTTTATAGTGAAGTTTATGAATGTTAAATTTTTTGGCTCTTGAAAGAATAATGAAAAAGAAGAAATGTTATTAATAATCTAAAAAATCATAAAATTGATTCTTGAAACAAGAAAAAGCAGTGAATACAAAGCTTGCGAAAAAAATGGCGAAAAATAAAAGAAAAAGAAAGAAAAAAGAAAAAGCAAGCAGAAAAAGCCAGTAACCCTTTAAACCAAAAGGCAAGGGTAAAAAGGATCCAAGGCTTTGAGCATTAATGGATAGGAGGGCCCAAAGGAATAAAATCCTGGCCTAAGCGGCTAGACCAAGTTGTCCCTAACCATGTGCTTGTGGCGTGAAGGTGTCAAGTGAAAAGCTTGAGACTGAGCGGTTAAATTCGTGGTCCAAAACAAAAAGAGTGTGCTTAAGAGATCTGGACACCTCTAACTGGGGACTCTAGCAAAGCTGAGTCACAATCTGAAAAGGTTCACCCAGTTATGTGTCTGTGGCATTTATGTATCCGGTGGTAATACTGGAAGACAAAATGCTTAGGGTCACGGCCAAGACTCATAAAGTAACTGTGTTCAAGAATTAACATACTAAACTAGGAGAATCAATAACACTATCTGAATTCTGAGTTCCTATAGATGCCAATCATTCTGAACTTCAAAGGATAAAGTGAGATGCCAAAACTGTTCAGAAGCAAAAAGCTAAGAGCCCCGCTCATCTAATTAAGACTGATCTTCATAGATGTTTTCAAAATTTATTGTATATTCTCTTCTTTTTATCCTACTTTGTTTTTAGTTGCTTGGGGACAAGCAACAATTTAAGTTTGGTGTTGTGATGAGCGGATAATTTATACACTTTTTGGCACTGTTTTTAGGTAGTTTTTAGTATGATTTAGCTACTTTTTAGTATATAATTATTAGTTTTTAAATAAAAATCATATTTCTGGACTTTACTATGAGTTTTTGTATTTTTCTGTGATTTCAGGTATTTTCTGACTGAAATTGAGGGACCTGAGCAAAAATCTGATTCAGAGGCTGAAAAAGAACTGCAGATGCTGTTGGATTCTGACCTCCCTACACTCAAAATAGATTTTCTGGAGCTACAGAAGCCCAATTTACATGCTCTCAATTGAGTTGGAAAGTGGACATCCTGGGCTTTCCAGCAACATATAATAGTCTATACTTTTCCCAAGATTTGATGGCCCAAACTGGCGTTCAAAGTCAGCCCAAGGAATCCTAGCGTAAAACGCCCAAACTGGCACCAGAACTGGAGTTAAACGTCCAAACTGGCACCAAAGCTGGCGTTTAAATCCAAGAATAGCCTATGCACGTGAAATCTTCAATGCTCAGCCCAAGCACACACCAAGTGGGCCCCGAAAGTAGATTTCTGCATCATTTACTTATTTCTGTAAACCCTAGGCTACTAGTTCATTATAAATAGGACCTTTTACTATTGTATTTTCATCTTTAGATCATTTTTGAGACTATCTTTGGATCACTTTTGATCTCTTAATCACGTTTTGGGGGCTGGCCATTCGGCCATGCCTGGACCTTCATCACTTTGTATTTTCAACGGTGGAGTTTCTACACCCCATAGATTAAGGTGTGGAGCTCTGCTGTTCCTCATGAATTAATGCAAAGTACTATTGTTTTTCTATTCAATTCAAGCTTATTCTTATTCTAAGATATTCACTCGCACTTCAACCTGATGAATGTGATGATCCGTGACACTCATCATCATTCTCACCTATGAACGCGTGCCTGACAACCACTTCCGTTCTATCTGCAATAGCTTGAGTGTGTATCTCTTAGCCTCCTGGTTCACGATGCATGGTTGCCTCTCCTGACAACAGATCCCTCCATTCCATGAGATCAGAGTCTTCGTGGTATAAGCTAGAATCAATTGGCAGCATTCTTGAGATCCGGAAAGTCTAAACCTTGTCTATAGTCTTCCGAGTAGGATCTGGGATGGGATGACTGTGACGAGCTTCAAACTCGCGAGTGTTGGGCGTAGTGACAGATGCAATAGGATCAATGGATCTTATTCCAACATGAGTGAGAATCGACAGATGATTAGCCCTACGTAACCCGTAGCCGGACCATTTTCACTGAAAGGACGGACGGTAGCCATTGACAACGGTGATCCCCCAACATACAGCTTGCCAGGGAAGGGAGTACGCATGATTGGATGAAGGCAATAGGAAAGCAGAGGTTCAGAAGCAACAAGCATCTCCATACGCTTATCTGAAATCCTACCAATGAATTACATAAGTATTTCTATCTTATTTTCTGTTTTAATTATATTTCAATTATCAAAACCTCATAACTATTTGAATTCGCCTAACTGAGATTTACAAGGATGACCATAGCTTGCTTCAAGCCGACAATCTCCGTGGGATTGACCCTTACACACGTAAGGTATTACTTGGACGACCCAGTGCACTTGCTGGTTAGTTGTGCGGAATTGCAAAAGTGTGATCGTAATTTCGTGCACCAGCGTGTCACGCGTACACGTCAGTCACGCACATACGTCTTTGTGCAAACTCCAATCCACGCGTACGCGTCAGGCACGCGCACGCGTCGCTGCAAATTTCTCCATGTCACGCGCACGCATGAGCCATGCGTGCGCGTCAATGCTCGCTAGTTATCTCCTTAGTTTCTTGTGTTCCTTCCATTTTTGCAAGCTTTCTCTCCATTCTCTAAGCCATTCCTGCCCTACAAAGCCTGAAAATCTTAACACACGGATCACGACATCGAATAGTATAAAGGAGAATTAAAATACACAAATTAAAGACTCTAGGAAGCAAGTTTCCAATTATGGAACAGAACGAGGAAGGAATTATAAAATCATGCAAATCATATGAATAAGTGGGTAAGGACTTGATAAAAATCACTCAAATGAGCACAAAGTAAACCATAAAATAGTGGTTTATCTACCTCCCCACACTTAAACATTAGCATGTCCTCATGCTTAGCTCAAGGAGATAAAATAAATGAGTAGGGAAAAGTAAGACTCATGCAATGCAATGCAACCTATGTATGAATGTAACTATATGCTAGGATGATTCTGTTTACTTGGTTAAAAGTAAATAGGTTCTTCAAGACAACATCAATCAAATATCACTAATTAAAATCATACAATAAAGACAAGTAAACTTGTAAGAAGATAGCTCATGAAAGCAGGGAACATAGAGTCAAGCATTGAACCCTCACTGATGGTGTATATGCACTCTAATCACTCAAGTGTATAGGATAATCACTCTACTCTTCACTAGTCATGCTTTCTAAACTTTGTTCTTCACCTAACCAATCAACAAGTATTTAATGTACCAATGCAAACATCATGAAGTCTTTTCAAGGTTGTAATGGGGCTAAGGTAAAGGTGATGGTATATATATATATATATGGCTAAGTGAGCTATAAATTGAATCCTTGATTGACCTAAGCTCTTACCTGTACATACACTCTTTATACTTTTAAATTCATGCCTAGCTACCCAAAATTCCCACTTTTTCATCTCATACTCATGCATCAACTTTTCTTTTAATTTGTATCACATATGCATTTATCTTTTCATTAACTTAACTTAGCATTGGGGTAATTTTGTCCCCTTATTTATTTACTTATTTATTGAATATTTTTTATTTTTTTAAATAAACAGAATATATCAATGCACATGGATTTTTAATTTTTCTGGTCTTACATGAGTAGGTACCCAATTTCCCAATATTTTATCATTTAAGCACTGTACACTTTTATTAACCCAAGTTCCCACAGTTTTTCCCACACTTAGTTGATACACAATCTCTATCTTAAGCTAACCAAAGATTCAATTTAGGGTGATTAATTTGTTTTTCCGCTTAAGGCTAGTGATGTGATAAAATATAGAACAAGGGAGATAAAAAGGCTCAAAGTGGCTAACAAGGGTAATTTAAAGGGTAGGCTATTTGGGATAAGTGAGCTAATAATCAAATAATGGCCTCAATCATATGCATGCATATAACACATTAAACATTGGACATATAGACTGGAACAAAATATAGATTACAATCATAGAGAAGAAAAACACACAAGAATAAAATATTATGGTTAAATAATGTAACCATGTAATTAAGCTCAAGTCTCACAGGTTGTGTGTTCTAGCTTTAAACCATGTTCTAAATTACAATCTTCAAACAAGTTTTAACACAAAAGTTTTGATTTAAATTAGTGAAATTTTTCAAAAATAGGGTCTTAAAAAGAAACTTATTATTTTTCAACCAATTAGAATACATGCAAATACCTATTACTATGCGATCTATCCTATCCTAAACAAAAGAAAAAAAATAAATAATTTATTGGTGTTAAGAAAGAGAATTTACCTCCGGAAGTCAGGTACTGACCGACCTCCCCACACTTAAAGCTTGGCACCGTCCTCGGTGCCATCAGTCATGAACAAAGGGGGTTGGTAACAGCATCTCCACAGTTGGGGTTGTCATGGCTCCCTGTGCTAGTAGATGAAGTGGTGTCCAGAATGTCTGGGTCTTCTTTAGGTGGGTGGTTGCCAACAATCAGCTCCTTGAGGTATGTAAATTGGCGCTTGTTATGGTGCTCTATTTGCTTTTCCTGCCGGTCTAGTCGGTCTAACCTCTGAATTATCTGTAGGAGTAGCTGATTTGTTGAAGGTTCTTGTGATGTGGAAGGAGAAGGGATATCTTCCACCGGTTCTGTGGTTCAGTTGATAGTGGCTACTAGAGGTCTGATGTACTTCCCATTGGGGACAATCTGATCATCCCGCGGAAGTATGGTCTTGGTGTCCCCAGATCTGTAGGAGACTCCGGCTGCTGAGACTAGATCTAAAACCAAGGCGGGAAAGGGTAGGTTACCCACAATCTGTAGGTGTCCCATGGCATTCCGGATGTATCTTGGTAAGTTGAGAGGCTGGTCTGTAAGGATACACCAGAGTAGAACAGTCATATATGCAGTGAAGGAGGACTCGTGAGTGCTCGGAAAGAAGTAATGGGACATAATCTGTGCCCATACTCGAGCCTCCAAGGTGAGTGCCAAAGCCAATATGCTCTTAGGTCAAGATCGATGGTATCCATAGATCCATCTGCTGCCAGGTTGTGCTATAACTCTGAGAACAGCGTCCCAATCAAATTGGTATGTCTGGCACTTGAAAGAGGCTTTTTGGTATGCGTCCAATCCTTCTGGAGCAGGGAAAAGATCTAAAGCTCGCTAAATGGCTTCTTCAGTTATGGGGACTTGCTTCTGACGGACTTAGATAGACTGCAGGGTTGGCATGTAAAAATTAGAGTAGAATTCGACTACCGATGAAAGATTGACCTGCCGTGGCTGTCTCCGTAAGAATTCTCATTGTCTGCGTTCAATTCGGGGCTCAACAAAATCAACAATGTGGGTCGGAAAGATGAGTAGGTGCTCAATTTATAGTTCCTCTCAGCCAGGATGGGGAACATCTGCTCACAGTAGCGGTTAGTGAACCGCGCAGTGTCCTTTGCTGGAAAGGCTTTCTCTTTTTCATCGACCTTGATGATCCTCTTGACTCGTTTTGTTGATGGCTTGACTGCTGTTGAGGATGGTTCCGCAGCTAGTGCTCTTTTTGTTCCTTTCCTTGCCGGTGGTTTGGGAGTAGCTTTCTCTTTACCCTTCTTGGTGGCCATCCTAAAAAGGGAAAAGAAAAGTAACATGTAAAGCTAAGGGTTAAAGCAAGGAAGAGCACAGTACAAGTGATAATCAATGCCAAGGTAAAGAAGGATGACTTTTATCACATGGTTGCGACTAAATGTGATCAGTTCATCAATGGAAATATAGCAAGTGCATATTCTGGCAAGATGCAAGATGTTTATTAGCATGCCGGCAAAGGCATGAGTAGCATAGATCAAGCAATAATTGCCCAATTTGATTATCAAATGTTTCAAACTAACAATCTGTTTGTATTGACAATTATATTCAATCAATAAAATATTGAAAGGGATTTTGTGAAAAATAGGCATTAGAGTAGAAGAATAGAATAATTTAAAAATGCACAACGCCATACGGGCTTTTTCACAAACACTTAGTATGCATGGTAGATATGTTATCAAAAGTATTAGATTTGAACATGCAAACAACCAAAAAATAATTATTGATAATTCTCAAACAACTCCTTAATAATCCATAAGTAGTTATAGAAGAAAATAATCACCCAAATAAATCTCTAAGACCAATCAAAAGAATGTAAAAAGAAAAAAAGAAAGACAAAGAAAACATAGATAATGAAATTAAAAAAGACAAAGAAGAAGAAAACATAAATAAAAATAATAATGAAAAAGTAAAAAGGGAAAGAAGAAAAGAACCTTGATCAAGAAGGAAAGAAGAAAGTAAAAAGTAAGAGAGAATAAAGAAGAAAGAAGGAAGAAGAAAGAAATAAGGGAGAAGAAAGAATTAGGATTGGGGGAGAAAGGATAAGAATTCTGGCGCAGATATAGTGAAACTGTGCGTTGCATGTGACGCGGACGCGTGCATCACGCGTTCGTGTGAGTTGCGCTATTTTCAAGTGACGCGTACGCGTGGGGGATACGTACACGTGAAATGAATTGTGCTATTGGCGCGAGAGCAGCCTCGCGCACGCGTGTATGGCCTGGAGGGGAAAATGACGCGTTCGCGTCAGGGACGTGCACGCGTGATGTTGCTCGTGCTCCTAGAACCATTCCAGCATCAAGGCATCATAACTCTCTGCCCAAACCTTGTTTACGCCGATTTTGCAGGGTCACACGTACGCGTGAGTGACGCACACGCGTGAAAGGCTGATTTTGCAAGTGACGCGGACGCGTCAGGGACGCGTTCGCGTGGGCATGTTTGTACCTAAAGCACGCCTCCAGCCATGCTCCCGTGCAACTCTCTGTTTCATTCTCCTTTTCTTCGTATGGACATAAAAACTCTCGTTGTAAGTATAGTTACTAAACCAAGCAATCAACCTTTCTTACAAACGTTTTGGGTGTCACAAGTAACAAATCCCTTTAAAAATTGTTAACCGAGTATTCAAACCTCGGGTCGTCTTCTCAAGGAACTGCAAGGAAGTATGTTCTTATTACTGGCTATAAAGGTTGTAATCGGGGTTTAGAAGGTGAGAAGCAAGTGATTTAAATGACAAGCAAAGCAGATGGCAATTGAAATAAATAAACACTGTAAAGCAACTTTTGGCAGGGTAAGAGAAATTGGAAGTCCAACTTGGTTATCTCCCTCAACAATAATGAAAGTTGAATCTAAATTCCACTTAGTTAACCTTTACTAAAGTAAAGGAAAGTCAAGGGACTAATTAGTTTGACCTTCGAATCCTATTTATTTTCCTAAGAAAAAGTTGGGATTATTGAAGTTCAGTTCAATTAGCAAGATAACGATTATCAATTATGCTGAGTTTAATAATGTTGAGTTACTGATTTCTTAACCAAGACCAAAAGGGAAAAAGTAAAATTGTTGGAATAAAAATGTCCTTAGATGGGAAGCAATGGTAACACAAATTAAGGAGAAAGCAATCAATAACTGAAATACCTCAAATAATCATTAATTCAAATTATAACATGGGAAGGATTCATAAGTCAAGTTGGCAACATTTATAGGTACGAATAAAAGCATTAAAGTAAATATTAAATCTGGATCGAGAGTCACTCTTACAAACTAAGAGAAGTCCTAAATCCTAATCCTAATCCTAAGAGAGAGAGGAGAGAACCTCTCTCAAACTAAATCTAAATCATGGAAAGTGAAAATTGGCGAGCCCCCTTGAATGGATGCGTTCCCTCACTTTGTAACCTCTGGTCTATGCCTTCTGGACTTGGATTTGGGCCAAAAAGGGCTTCAAAATTTGCTATGAGCGTTTTCTGCAATTTCTGGTGCGTGGCCTCTGTCACGCGTCCGCGTGGGTCACGCGGTCGCGTCATTCTGAGCATTTCTTTGCCACGCGGTCGCGTCAGTCATGCGACCGCGTCATGTGCGTTCTGCTTAAGGCGCGCGGTCGCGTCAGTGATGCGGCCGCGTCGCTGCTGATTCGCGCTTGGCATGCGATCGCTTCGTCCATGCGATCGCGTGGATGCCAATTTCTTCAGAAGCTCTGTTTTGTGCTTTCCTTCCATTTTTGTATGTTTCCTTTTCCATCCTTTAAGTCATTCTGCCTTAGAAAATCTGAAACTACTCAACACACTAATCACGGCATCGAATGGAAATAAAGGTAATTAAAATAATTAATATTAAAGCTTAGGAAACATGTTTTTCACATACATCACATAATAAGGAAGGGAAATTAAAACCATGCAATTAATATGAATAAGTGGGTGAAGGATTGAATAAATCACTCAAACTAAGCACAAAATAACTCATGAAATATGGGTTTATCAGTCGCGTGCCTCTTTTTTTTATATGTAGAATGCAAAATGAAGATGCTGATGCGGATGTTATGAATGACACTAGTAAATAAAAAGTAGAATAAAATAAAATAAAACTAAGACTGAAAGGGAACGATCATACCATGGTGGGTTGTCTCCCACCTAGCACTTTGCTTTTACGTCCTTAAGTTGGACGGTCTTCAGGCTCATTCTTCTTCTGTTGGTGGGTCTTCCAAGAGGAAGACCTCTAACTCTTTGTGTTCCTTCATCCTTTCTCCATGATAAAGCTTTAAGCGATGTCCATTGACCTTGATGCAATTGGAACTTGAAGGATGACGCAGGTGGAAGACGCCATATGGCTCTGCTTTCTCCACTCTATAGGGACCTTCCCATCTGGATCTCAGCTTGCCTGGCATGAGTCTCAGCCTGGAGTTGTAAAGAAGAACCAGATCTCCCGGTCCGAACTCTCTTCTCTTGATATGCTTGTCATGCACAACCTTCATCTTCTCTTTGTATAATCTGGAGTTATCATAAGCTTCGATTCGAAGGGTCTCCAGTTCTGCCAGTTGCAGCTTCCTTTCAGCACCAGCTTTCTCGAATCCCATGTTGCACTCCCTCACAGCCCAGAAGCCTTGTGTTCCACCTCCACTGGAAGGTGGCAAGCCTTTTCATACTTTAAACGGAAGGGACTCATCCCAATAGGTGTCTTGTATGCTGTCCAATATGCCCAAAGTGCATCTTGTAGCCTGGCACTCCAGTCCTTCCTATGAGGCTTTACTATCTTCTCCAGAATACGCTTTATTTATCTGTTAGATACCTCTGCTTGCCCATTGGTCTGGAGAAGGTAAGCTGTTGCTACTTTGTGAACTATCCCATGTTTCTTCAGTAGCCCTGCTAGTCTCCTGTTACAAAAGTGAGTGCCTTGATCACTCACGATTGCTCGTGGTGATCCAAAGCGACAAATAATATGATTTCTAACAAAGGAAACAACAGTGTTAGTATCATCAGTATGGGTAGGAATCGCTTCTACCCATTTAGAAACATAATCTACAGCTAACAGTATATAAAAGTAACCACTAGAGTTTGAAAATGGACCCATGAAGTCAATGCCCCAAACATCAAAAATTTCACAGAAAAGCATAATCTGTTGAGGCATCTCATCCCTCTTGGATATATTACCAAACCTTTGGCATGGGGAACAAGATTTACAAAAAGCAGCAGCATCTTTAAAAAAGAGTAGGCCACCAGAATCCACAGTCTAAAATTTTTCTAGCTGTTCTTTGAGGGCCAAAATGTCCTCCACTCTCATAAGAGTGGCAGGCCTTTAAAATGGACTGGAATTTTGATTGGACCACACACCTTCTAATTACCTGGTCAGCACCACACCTCCATAAGTATGGGTCATCCCATATATAATATTTAGACTCGCTTTTCAGCTTGTCCCTTTGATGCTTAGTAAAATTAGGAGGGAAAGTATGGCTGACTAGATAATTAGCTACAGGTGCATACCAAGGAACTACTTCAGATAATGCATACAAGCTATCAAATAGAAAAGCATCATTGATAGGAGTGAAGTCATCCTTAATGTGCTCAAGGCGACTCCAGTGGTCTGCCACTAAATTCTGGTTACCACTCCTATCCTTAATTTCTAAATCAAATTCTTGCAGCAACAGTATCCAACGTATCAACCTTGGTTTGGACTCTTTTTTAGCTAATAAATATTTTAGAGCTGCATGGTCCGAGTACACTACCACCTTAGTACTAAGTAAATAGGCTCGGAATTTATCCAGAGCAAAAAGAATAGCCAAAAGCCCTTTTTTAGTGGTGGTGTAATTAGACTGAGCAGCGTCTAAGGTCTTAGAAGCATAAGCAATTACGAAAGGATCCTTACCTTCGCGCTGAGCCAGTGCCGCTCCTACTGCATGGTTGGAGGCATCACACATAATCTCAAAAGGCTGGCTCCAGTCTGGGCCTCTCACAATTGGAGTTTGAGTCAGGGAAATTTTCAGCTTATCAAATGCTGGCATGCAATCTTCACTCAGCTCGAACTCAACATCTTTTCTACAGTAGTCTGGATAAAGGCAATGCTACCTTACTGAAGTCCTTAATAAATCTCCTGTAAAAACCTGCATGGCCAAAGAACAAACAGACTTCCCTCACGGAGGAGGGGTAAGGTAAACTAGAAATGACATCTACCTTTGCTGGATCTACAGAA
Organism: Arachis ipaensis; assembly: GCF_059453495.1. Taxonomy (NCBI): domain Eukaryota; kingdom Viridiplantae; phylum Streptophyta; class Magnoliopsida; order Fabales; family Fabaceae; genus Arachis; species Arachis ipaensis. Next base: position 89,313,308 of record NC_142438.1, read on the forward strand.
ATACCAGTATTAGAAACAACATGTCCTAGTACAATACCTTGTTTTACCATAAAGTGACATTTTTCAAAATTTAAACAAGGTTTGAACTAACACACCTGTCTAATACTCTAGCTAAACTATCCAAGAAAAGGTTAAACGAATCACCATATATGCTGAAATCATCCATAAAAACTTCCATACAGCTCTCAATAAGATCTGAAAAAATACTCATCATGCATCTTTGAAAAGTAGCCGGTGCATTACATAGGCCAAAAGGCATCCTCTTATATGCATACGTTCCAAAGGGACATGTAAAAGTAGTCTTTTCTTGATCCTCAGGAGCTATATAAATTTGAAAGTAGCCTGTATAACCATCTAAAAAGCAGTAATGGAATTTACCTGACAGGCGATCAAGCATCTGATCAATAAATGGCAAGGGGTAGTGATCCTTGCGAGTGGCTTGGTTGAGATGCCTATAATCAATGCAAACTCTCCATGAATTCTGCACTCTAGTTGTCAGGAGCTCTTCATGCTCATTTTTTATTGTTGTGACTCCAGACTTCTTGGGTACCACTTGTACTGGACTGACCCATTCATTGTCTAAGATGGGGTAGATGATATCTGCTTCAAGTAGCCTGGTCACTTCTTTCTTGACAACTTCTAAGATGGTGGGATTCAATCTTCTTTGGGGTTGACGGACAGGTTTTGCTCCCTCTTCTAAGAATATTATGTGCTCACAAACTCGAGGGCTAATGCCTACTATATCCGCCAAGCTCCACCCAATTGCTTTCTTGTGTTTTCTCAGCACACTGAGAAGCTGCTCCTCTTGTTGGGGAGTGAGTTCCCTTGCAATGATAACTGGGAGCTTTTGATTATCCTCAAGGTAAGCATACTTGAGGTGGGGTGAAAGGGGCTTTAATTCCACTATCTGCTCATGGCTGGACTCTAGATCATCTGGAGCTAGTGATAATGGCAAAGTGTCCTCATTGTGTTCAGAGGGTGTCCCCACACTTGGACCTTGCTCCATGTGCCTCTCTTCTGCTTCTTCTTGGTGAACTTCAGCTACAGTTTCATCAATGATGTCGCACTGGAAGATAGAATAATCTTCCGGAGGGTGCTTCATAGCTTCATTTAAACTGAAACTTACAGCTCTGCCATCTATCTCAAAGGAGTAAGTTCCTGAGAATGCATCCAGCTTGAACTTTGAAGTCTTCAGGAATGGTCTTCCAAGCAGGATTGATGATGGTCTCCCTGAGTCATTAGGGGGTATTTCCAAGATATAGAAGTCAATGGAAAATGTGAGCCCCTTAATGCTCACTAGCACGTCTTCAGCAATTCCAACCACTATAATAATGCTTTTATCTGCTAACATAAAACGAGCTGTCGACCTTTTTAAGGGAGGGAGCCTCAAATCATCATATATAGACAATGACATTATACTAACACACACTCCTAAATCACACATGCAATCAGAAAATATTACACCTCTAATGGTACAACCATGCATGGACCTGGGTCACTACATTTTTCAGGTATACCCCCCATTAAAACAGATATAGAATTACCTAAAGGAATATTTTCTAGTTCATTAATTTTATCTTTATGTATGCATAAATCTTTCAGAAACTTTGCATATTTAGGTACTTGTTGAATAACATCAAAAAAGGGAACAGTTACCTCAACCTTTTTGAAAATTTCTACCATTTTGGGATCAAGTTCCATCTGCTTCCTGGACTTCCTTGCAAGGTGTGGAAATGGGATAGGAATGGTGCCACTTGCAGCTTCTGTGTCCTTTGGTGCTCCATTCCTTGGCTAAACTACTTCTTCTTCAACCATATCTTGTACTTCCTCTTCCTCTTCCTCTTCAGCATCTTTCACTTCAACTAAGTTTTCAACTGGGGCGTGTTCTTGTGGGTTTGGCTCCTCCTGGTTCTTCTCTTGCAGTATGGTTCTGGACCTCAAAGTGATGGCATTAATGCTACCTTTGGGATTAGGTAAGGGTTGAGAAGGAATTCCACTGGAGCTTGAAGGCTGGTTGGTGGGAGTAGGTAATGAATCTATCCGGGAGACGAGAGCTTGTAAAGTGGCATTCAGACCATTTAGAGTAGAGTTCAGTATAGTCTGCATGTCTTGTTGTCCTTGTGCAAGAGAACGAAGCATCTTCTCATTTGATGAGGAAGGAGGATAAGTGATCTGAGGGGCCTGTTGTTGGTTGTGCTGGGGTCTTTGGGACTGCCTTAAGTGAGGTGCTCTGTATGGATGGTTCTGGTTCTACTGTCTGTTATTGTTATTCCACCTCTAATTTCCATTGTTATCTCTGCCTCCTCTGTTATAGTTGTCCCTCCAGCCATGGTTAGAATTATCTCTCCAACCCTGGTTGGAGTTGTCCTGCCACCCTTAGTTATAGTTCCCACCTTGGTTGTAGTTGCCGCCTTGTTGATTGTATCCTTGATTCGGGCGATCATAGAAGTTATGAGTAGCTGCCACAGTGTTGTCTTCTTGTTGGAGCTGTGGGCATTCATCAGTGTAATGACTATAATCAGCACAAATTTCGCATACTTTTTGGGGGACCAACTGTTGGCTTTGTTATGGTGGGGGAGGCTGAGTTTGTTGTTGATTCAATTGCATATGCTTCAGTAGGTTGGTCATTTCACATATAGCTTGTGTGACGGCAATAGTCTCACTGCTAGAGAAAACCTCTGCAACAGCCTTTGAGTGGCTGTTTCTGTGCCTGTGATTTTGAGTGGACTCAGCTAAGTCACTGATCAATTGCCATGCTTCATCTGCGGTCTTGTACTTTTTCAAAGAACCATTACTAGCACCATCCAATGTAGTTTTATCCCGAGGCTTCATGCCTTGAGTGAAGTAGCTGATCAACACCAACTTGTCAATCATATGATTGGGGCATGCGTCAAGAAGATTCTTGAAGCGCTCCCAGTACTCATAAAGAGTCTCCGATTCACCCTGAACAATGCAGGAGACCTCTTTCCTCAATCTATCTGTAACTTCAGTTGGAAAGTATTTTTCCAAGAATTCTTTCCTGAGCGTATTCCAGTTGGTAACAGTTGCTTCAGGTTGAGTGTAGTACCACTCCCTCTCCTTTCCCTCAAGAGAAAACAGGAAGGCGGTCAGCAAAATAGAAGTTTCATCTGCACCATGACGCCTAACAGTAGAACAGGCTGTCTGAAAATCCCTTAGGTGCTTGATAGGCTCCTGAGCAGGTAAGCCATGAAACTTGGGCATCAAGTTGCTTAATGCAGTCTTCAGTTCAAATTCTGCAGCCAGATTTGGATGACGCACTTGATATGGTTACAGCGTAAATTCTGGGGCTCTTGCCTCCTGGAGAGTGATCCTCCTGGGTGCCGCCATGTTACCTGCGCCTAAATCAACCGGATTAGTAGAGATGGAGCTTGTTTCTTCCTCAGAGGCTAACTTGCGCCGAGCTCGCCTAATACGTGAAAGAGTTCTTTCAATTTCAGGATCAAATGCGGCTAAGCTCGGATCAGGCAGTGAACGCGTCATTCAATGAAAGAAACATACAGCTCATGGTAATAAAATAAAATAAAATATGCAAAAATTAAAAATATGTACACTAATTAATAATTTAGCACACAATTGCACCATCCCCGGCAACGGCGCCAAAAATTGATGCGTGCGGAAATTTGACCAATTAAGAAATCAATATAGGAAATACGTTGCGAGTATAGCTCTTAACCAGCAAAAATCCACCTCATCTATTTAGAAAGGTTGTCACAAAAGTTTAGAATAAAAATACTGGGAGTATGAGTCCCAGGTCGTCTCCCAACGAGTTGACAAAAGGGTGATATCTTATTAATCAGGAGTTTTTTGTGTAATTTTGAGTTTGGGCAAGGGCAAATAAATAATTGTAAATTAAAGCAATAAAAATTAAAAGAGATTTATAATATTCTAAATAAAAGGCCTTGATTGGGGGAATGATTAATTGGAAGTTCTATCCTTGTTGGAATTTTCTTAAATGTAGTGTAAAGAGGTTGTTATTTTCACTTAGTTAACCCTTACTAAATAAAGAAAAGTCAAGTGATTGAGCTAACTCTTATTCGCAAATCCTAGTCCTCTTCCTTGGGAAGGTCTAGCGTTAGTAAATACAGAATTAACCAACAACTTCTAATTTAACTAATCACTTGAGCATTCCAACTCAAGTGTCTCCTTTTAATCAACTCCCATGTCAAGTTGCGAATCTACTCCATTGACATGAGAATTACTTGCATAGAATTAAAAAGGGAATAAAAGGAAGACATGATAAACAATAACTACAATTTAATTAAAAGTAAAAGTAATCCTTTGCATTAATAAATTCTAAAATAATCCAATTGTAACTCTAAACAAGAATTAAGAATATAGAATAATAAAAGAGTAAGAAAACAAACTAGAATAGTATCTTCAACGGAGGTGATGACTCTTCAATATCCAAAGCAAAAGCAATAAACTATGAAACTATGAATGTAAAGAAAACCTAGAGGAATAGTAATTTTCTCTCTAGATTCAGATCTAAAAACTAAAACTATGCTAATGAGAATGTGTGTTGAGTCTCTGCATGTTCCCTGGCTCTAGTCTGTGTTTCTGAGCCGAAAACTGGGTCAAAACTCGGCCCGAAATTGCCCACAGCGTTTTCTGTTATTTCTGCAGATCGTGCATGTCACGCGTACACGTCAGTCACGCGTGCGCGTCGCTGGTCGTTTTGGCGTGTCAGGCGAACGCGTCAGTCACGCGCACGCGTCTTTGTGCAAACTCCAATCCACGCGTACGCGTCAGGCATGTGCACGCGTCGCTGCAAATTTCTCCATGTCGCACGCACGCGTGAGCCATGCGTGCGTGTCAATGCTCACTGGTTATCTCCTTAGTTTCTTGTGTTCCTTCTATTTTTGCTAGCTTCCTCTCTATTCTCTAAGCTATTCCTGCCCTATAAAGCCTGAAACACTTAACACGCGGATCACGGCATCGAATGGTATAAAGGAGAATTAAAAATACACAAATTAAAGACTCTAGGAAGCAAGTTTCCAATTATGGAACAGAACTAGGAAGGAATTATAAAATCATGCAAATCATATGAATAAGTGGGTAAGGACTTGATAAAAACCACTCAAATGAGCACAAGATAAACCATAAAATAGTGGTTTATCAAGTAGCCCCTGGGAGGTCTCTGGAGTGCTGTGTAAGGTGCCAAGGAGGTGACATGAGGCGCATGGGTTGATGGTGTCCCCTAGTAGTGGTTTTGGAGGATTCTTGGAGGCTTGGTTGTCCTAGGAGCTCTTTGTGATGAACACAACTCCTCTGTTTAGCTTGTTCCTTCCTTGTCTTGTCACAAAGAGAATTTTATGTCGGTTCAGAATCGATCAAAACAAGAATCAATTCGTTGGTAGCATAGTCCAAACCAACAATGAATTCTCTTAATCAAATGTCAAATATTCAAATTCAAATAACCGAGAGTATTTAGCTCCCGGGTCGTTCTTCCCTAGGAGTTGCAATGAAGTGTAATGTCATTGGCTATGAGAATTAGTAGGATGGCAAGAGGTGCAAGTAATGTAAATAGCAAGGAATTGAAACAAGCATACAAGGAATTGAAAGGAAAGCAATTAATGGCAAGAAGTGGGTAATTTAAGATTCCTATCCTAGTTATGGACCACAAACATGGCAATTTTGTGGAAGCAATACAAATCAGTCAATCCTCCTTGAGAATTAGTCAAAAGGCGTAATTGATCTCAATCCATAAGTCATAGTCAACTCACTAATTACTTAGTTAAAGACTAGCGTCAATAAAAATCAAACCAATTAACCATTCTCACACAATGCGGAATGGACATCCACAACTCAATTTCACCCAAACACCCAATTTCTCAACCAAGAGTGTGAAAATTAAACATGCAAGAAATTAAACATCAAAGCAATTAAAGTCAAAGCAATTAAATGCAAGGAAAGGAAATAGCAAGAAAGTAACTTAGCATGCAAGAAATTAAATGAAAGCAAGTAAAAGTCAAAGCAATAAAACTTCAAATGTAAGAAACCTCTTGGCAAGTAATTGAGGACTAAGGTTACCCATCCTAGACATTGACCACAAACACATGATGATTATGAAGAGTTAATCCTACTTAGTCAATCTTACATCGAAGATAAGTCAAATAGGCATAGTTGATTTCAATCCCTAAGTCCTATGTCAACACTAAGGGGTCACATAGAGTCAAGGGAGACCAAATCAACTAACTACTCTAATATATCAAACAAGAATGGACATCAATAGCTCAAGGAATACCAAAGTCAACAATTCCAAGCCAAGAGTAGAGAAAAACTATGTAAAAAATAAGCCAAGCATTTTATCAAATACTTGGTGTGCATGAAAATAAAATAACATTAAATTGCAATAAAATAAATTCCTAACTACCAAAAGTAAGAAAATCATAACAACAACTAAAGAAAGCAATAAATGAACATGAAAACATAAATTGCATTAATTAAAATTCAAAATGACAAGAGTGTTCATAACATGAAAATGACAAAATAAAAGAAATAACAAGAGAAGTAAAGAAGAGAAAAGAAGCAATAACAATAAATGACAAGGAAAAGTAAATAGAAACAAGAAATAAAAGTAGAAATTACAAGAAATTAAACTAAAGAACCCTAATTCTAGAGAGAGGGGGGAGCTTCTCTCTCTAGAGAACTACACTAAAACATGATAAAAGCTAACCCTAATTGCCCCCCTTCATTCAGCTTCACTTTGGCCTAATATAGCTTCAGAAATGAGTTGGACTGGGTTCTGGAGGCCCAAAAATCGCCCCCAGTGATTTGCATTAATGAGCTGACGTAATTCGGGTCACGCGTCGCTTGCAAATCCTCGTTGTGTGTGTGCACGCATACTTGTGCGTACGCACGGGTGCTGGAACTTCCAAACTCCATTTCTTCATGCTTTCTTCCCTTTTGCATGCTCTTTTCCTCACTTCTTCAACCCATACATGCTTTGGAAACCTGAAATCACTTAAAAAATACATCAAGGTACCAAATGGGATTAAAGTGAATTAAAATTGACTAAATTAAGTACAAAAGAGCATGTTTTCACTTTCAAGTACAATTTAGGAAGAAATCTCAAAAGCATGCTATTTAGGTGAATAAATGTGGATTTATGTGATGAAATCCACTCAAATCAAACCAAAATATATCGTAAAATATGGACTCATCATCTTGCCTGTTGCTATTGCTTGTTCTTCTTCTTTCTTTTTCAAGGTTTTGAAAACCGAACTGGTCATTGAACCGCCCTAGCTACTAGTTTTCTGGTTTACAGGTTCAACCTGTTCGACCGTGGTTGAACCGAAAAAACCGTTTATAATAAAATAATAAATAAAAGATAAATAAACACACCAAAACTATATGATCTTATCAATTTACAAACTCAAAAGTCTTTTTAAAGCACTCTTAAAATATATGTTTCCAATCACTTTTGTTATCATCATCTTCAGCTTTACACTCATCACTCAATTAAAAAATCTACAACCCTAATCCTCTATGATTTCTTTTGGAAAAATAAAATCCCATTCAATAAGGAAACCGTAGCTGTAAGTAATTGAGAATATTTGTGAGACTCAGCACCAAGACATGGAATAAGTATACATATAAAGCAGTACCAAACAATCCAATTCTTAATTCCATGAATCATAAACAAAAAGGTGTCTAAATTTCCACAGAATCAATCAAATTAAGCATTAAAAAGGATCAAAAACTAAATTTTGCAGTTAAAGAATTAAGTACAAAACATTAGAAAGAGAGTGGCTTGAACCACCGTCTTCTGCATCAGAGAAATACAATACCATCATTATCATCACTCCCAAGACCTCCAACAACAGCATCATCTTCATGATTTCCTTGCTCTAAATCAATAACATGGGACATCTGCTGTTTGTTGATTTTTTGAAAGCATCAGTTTGGTTTAAAATTAAAACACAGCAACAAATAATCACCCTAAAGGCTTAAACTCTGAAATCAATAAATCTATCAACAAAAATTCAAAAATAGCATACTCATAAATTAAAAAAATAGTAGCAGCAGAGTAACAAATCCATTTTGAGCAATAATTTTTACAACACAAAATTAATTTCTTTGATTGATTTCACATTCAAAAAATCACTAATCAGATTCAGAACAGACTCAACAGAGCAATAACAATACAATCCAAGTACAATATCACAACAACCCACTACCCAATATCTCAACAAACAACATCCAAATAATTAATCATGCTTCAACAATTAATCATTTAATCATGCATCAAGCAAACAGTTTTTCAACAATTAATCATGCTTCAGCCTTCAGGCAATAGCTTCAACAATTAATCATGCTTAAAGCAATCAACTTCAACAATTAATCATTTAATAATGCTTCAAATGGGTGTTGACCCGGTCTGTATGCGAATGGTGTTGCTGAATAAAATGATGAATGTAGAACCAACAATTAATCATACTTCAAGTAATAACAGCAAGGTTTATAAGTTAGAACCAACAATTAATCATACTTCAACAATTATTATTATAACAAATTAGATTTATACCTAGGGTTAGTGGAAGATAGGGAAGAATGCAGATCTGACAGCGACAGGGACAATGGCTGGGGTGGAAGGGTCGAACAGAGCTGGCGCTGGTGGGAAGACACTCGCGATGGCAACTGGCATTGGCGGTGGCTGCGATTTTGACGGCTGAAAGGAAAGGTAGCTGAGCAAACGAAAAGCTGGCTGAAAGGAACTTGCGACGGTGAGTGACTTTCACGGACCTTGTGACGGCGGCGATGGCTGGGCGGAGGTTGCGCCGGAAGCTCGAGGTGGAGAGTGGAGACTGGAGACGCGGGAACTGAGAACAAGAGGTGACTGGTGAGCGTGGAGGGCTGAGGCTCGAGAGTGTGCTGTGGGTGTCTGGGTGAAAGCCAAAAACTAGGGTTCCCTTTTAGATGCCAAGTCAAAACACAGCGTTTTTCACAGTTTTGGCAAAATTTCAAAAACCAGCCGGGTCACAGTTTGGTTTGACCGACCGGTTCATGACTGGTTCGGCAGACCAAATCCGGTTTTTAAATTTGATGGTTTTCCCTTTTTCCCCGAATAGTTCTTGCTAACGGTTTCCAGTTCGACCGGCCGGTTCGAACCGATTTTCAGAACATTGTTCTTTTTTTGCTTGATTTTTTTCAAGATTCTCTTGTAACAAAAGAAATTTATATACTCAGAATAATATGCAGTAAACCATGAATTGATTACTTAAAATAACAAGAATCATTAGCTTATGGACTGACATTAAGAGAAAAACTACTAAAGATGTGGATGCATCATTACCTCAATCCATTAGTCCTCGTGGGAACGATATCCACTCACTATGGTATTACTTGATACGAGTTGGTGCACTTGCTAATAATACGAGTGTATCAATTTTGGCTCATTAGAGGACATCCTGCCCTCTTATGGCTGAGACTGTAGAGTCTGTGGTTGAAATACTTGTAAGCTAAGATGTCTCATCCTACTGATGTTAAGATTGAAGTTTTCAAATGTGTATTAAATTAACCTTCCATATAATTAAAACCATGATAGAAATTGTTTAATGTTATCATTGTCGACTACCATATCATATAACCTTCTGATTTCATCCACCTCAGCATAATTCACTAGTATTTGAAAATGAATGAAATTTAATTCTTCAAAGGTTAGCCACCTATCTTCTCTCCTATCCCGAACAATACTAGGTTAGTTAAACACGAACAATATTGGTTCAAAGGAGCTCTTGCCTCCTTCATCATTATAATATACTCTTGTACGACTCGATTGGACGTGGGATCAAAGTAGTACGAACAAAAATGAGTGCTCTCCTTAGATAGATATGCCTTACAAATTGATCCTTTAGGCTTATCCCTATTCTTGACCGTTCTCATATAAGCACCAATTTCCTGTTGAAATGAATACATCCACTGATAATGTAGAAGACCACACATCCATGCCTCATATGCTAAGTTAATTAAAAGATTTCCATAATATTAAAGATTCTAGGAGGAAATATTCTTGTTAACTTACAGAGGATGAGTGTAATGTTGTGTTCCATAACAAGGTGATTCTCTGTAGAAAGTGTTGGTGAATATGAATATCTGAAGAATTGATTCAATTTTATCAACAGCTTCCAAACATGATAAGTGATTCTCTCATGAAAACTGGGATTAAGCATTCCATAAACACATGGTAGTCATGACTTTTCATGACATATAGTCTCGCTTGTGTGACATTAGCACATTACTAAAGTTGAAAGCATACCCATCAAGAAGCCTCAACTCTTGCAACTATCGACAAATATTTTATCTTTGTTCTAAGGTTAAAACATAACACCCTTTTGGCTTCATCCATCTACTATTCCAAATGAGACAAGGTTTAGGTCTGCCTTCCTACACAACTTGGCTAAGTCCAACCTAGCCTTGTGGTTGTCCTTGGTCTTGTAAGAATCCGATTTTCTAAAGAATAATTTTTCAGAACTTTTGTGATGAGAATTTACGAACTTTGAGAGACACGATTCATCTTGATTTAATAATACAGCCCTGCATAATATATATAAAAAATTTCTAATAATTATTTTTTATATACAACAAAATAGTACTCTCTAATAATGACACTTAATTACCAAATCCAAATTCATCTGGTAGAAATCTTTTACTGGTATTTCTTTATTATTTTAGCTTTACCAAAATATTTTAGAGAGATTTTGGAGTTGAGATATATGGTGGTGAATTAATCTAAGATAATTATGACGATGTCATTAGAAATATATCACATAAACACTAATCTCTCACTCTTCTCCTCTAAAAGAAATTTGGCCATTCTCTTATCATTCTATTCCATCACATATTAAATTAATTTTCTTAATGACCAAGGAAAAAAAGACAGATAAGGTCATGAATTAAAACATGTGATGAATTAACCAAGTGATAATCTTGATTATATCATCAAAGATTTATTACATGATACATTAATCTCTCACTCATCTCTTCCTCTCTACTTTGGTTCTCTCTCTTTTCCTCTATTAAAACACATGTTTAATTAATATGTCCTACTCATCAAGAAAGAAAATGAGATAAGTTAAAAAAGATAAAGAGAAAAAGAAAGTAACTACTCATTCTTATCACTTCCTCCTCTTATCCTACGTTGCATACTTCTTTTAGCTCACAAAAACACAATTTTACTAAGTTAGCTAAGAAAAAAGAAAGGAAAAAATGAGTGACCAAACTTAAAGAGTGAAAAGAGAGAACAAACACTTAACTACCCATACAACTTCACCTTCCATTTTCGAGAACACTACACCACTTCTTAAAACACTAAATAACCAAGACAGTTCTTTCATCTCCTTGTTTATTCTCATATCAAAATCATCAAGATGAGTGAAGAGAAACTCCCCTTTTCTTTCACCTTAAATTGAGTTATCATGTAGTTCCAAGAGAGAATCATGATTTTATTTTCCTTCTTTGAAAAATCAAGTTTAGGAGTTTCTAAAGATTAAGGGTACATCACTTGCCAAAGATGAGAAGAAATCTCTCTCTTCTCTTCTTGTAAATTCAGCCATGCTTTAGATATCAAAAACAACCATTTTTATGAGTTGCAAAAAATTGTTATCTTTGTCCTTTTTTAAAAGCAACAAACTAAAAATGTTGTCCTTGTCTATCTAAAATAACTTTTGTGAAATGTTGTTTCAAATAAAGGTTATCTTAGCTGGAAAATATTGTAGTGAAATAAAAATTCACTACAGGAAAAATTAATTTTAGCGACAAACTTTTAGCGGCCATAATATAATAGTCGCTATTTCTTTTATTTAAACTATGTTTTTGTGGCAATTATATATTTACCATTCTTATTATATATTATAATAGCAATTACTACTATTGCCATTAAATTATGATCTTTTTATACTTTTAATCTTAATTCTTACTTTCTCTAAATCAATAGTGGCAATTATCAATATCGTCGCTTATTTTTTATTATATATTCCTTTTATCATATCTTAATTCATGACTCAGAGAGTCTATTCCCTAAATCAAGTAACTTGGAGAGAGAAACTCCCAGCCTCTTACCTCCATCACCGATCACTACCGCAGGCCTTACCATTGTCAATCACCGTTCATCGTCCTTCACTCATTCACACTCATTAATCAAATTGATCGTTCTTCATGTTTCCATCCTCCCCCCGCAGATCCGCATCGCTATACTTATTCATTCATGATCTCCATTGCTAGGTTTGGTTCCTATTGCCAATGTCGTTCACCAAGGAAGAAACGAAAATCTGGTGGAACCAACAGCACCTTCATCTTCAAAAGCATCATTAATAGTGGTAGGAAAGTCCGACACGGAGGTTGAGGAGGTTCTTGATCAGATGCTCACTCATTTGACACTCTGCGGCGATTCCAAGCTTGATCCCTTATTCTCCAAGTTTCTCTCTCTACATCTCTTCACACTCCCCGTTGTTTGCAACAAGGTTCGCCAATTCTCATCTCTCTCTTTCTAGCTCAATTTTATTTATCAGCAATTTCAAGTGTTGTCACTTTCAAATTGAAGATGCTATTGCTAATGTTTCACTTTTGATTTTGTGAATACTTGTGTGAATTTTGCAAATGTCATAGGATTTCAAATTTACAGTTGCGAGCGATTTAGGGCACATTGGAAATAGAATATAAGAGGGAAGATAGTTTCAGCATTGAATTCATGGATCTTTAATCAGAAGAGATAATAGTAACGAATTGCACAGTTTTGAGTTCTACTAATGTTGCTTCTATGATCAATGAAGAAAGAGATATCATCCTTTTTGTGGCTTGTTCTGCTATATTGTTGGCACTGCAGCTAACAAGAATGCATTGAAAAGCTTGAATGTTACTCGCATTATGACTATTTACTGGTAAACTGCCACCTACAAATCCTATAAATTTTGTCAATAAAGTTATTGACGTAATATATTTTTTCATTTTTTATACAATTAGCTAAGTCTTGTTTGCTTTCTATTTCTTTTTGGTCTTTAGTTTCATCGTATATTATTGTTAGTTAACTGCTTTTGACATGAATGTTGTTCTTATCCCAAGCTAATGGTGATACTTGAAGAAATGAAACTATTTCAGTTGATATTGGGATTTTTTGTGACTAATGACATAACATCTAAATCTAATTGAGTATTTCAGGGAATCATATAACTTATTGATCTTTAAGTTTTCAACTTGTTGATGTCTTTTATTTATGTGGTTATGCCTAACATATATATATATATATATATATATATATATATATATATATATATATATATATATATATATATATATATATATATATATATATATATTTGTTTTTTTCTTTAGAAGTAAAATTCCTTAAGTTATGCTTCAAATCAACTAAAATTTACATTCTTCTTAATTTTTCTTTTGATGTCAAGGTCTTCCTTTTTTAAGATATGCCACTTAAATATTGCTATGTTCATAACTTTGTGCTACTTTAAATTTTCTTCAGGTTCTGGTTCGGGAAAAAAGGACAAACAACATCATCTTTTAAGATGGATCAACAAAAGGATTGAAAATCAAACCAAATGGAGAGTGTTTCCTTCTTTGGCTTGTTTGCTGCAGCTGATTCAGTTGACTATGTGTTAATATGCTTAGGAAGTAATGGTACTTGTGTCCATGGTACTGCTCTGCCTCTTTTCATTGTTTTGTTTAGAAGCATGATTGATTCTTTGGAACATTTTAACATGGATCCTCACAAATTGTCATCACGGGTTTCTGAGGTAAAATACATGTTCTTATGGTAATCATGGCTTATGTTACAAACAGAAGTTTGATTAGTGAAGAATTAATAAGAATATGACTAAGTGGGATTTAGAATATAAAGATTTAAGTGAACTAGAGTTCACTAACTCTTACAAATGATACCATTCAACTATATATATATAGTTCTAACTAGTATTTTAACATTGCACTTAGGATTCATTTTATTGTGTGTTTAATTATATTCAAACTTAGAGTGAGTAACGGATGCAACTATTTTATACTAGACATAGTTATAAGGAAATAAATTAACTTTGGATATTAACTTTATTATTTCATAAAATCAAAGTGTTAACTGTTAAGTGACGAGGAAAATGACAAATAAGTACGGCTTTTCTTTTTTCTCTGATATAATATAAGTATTGCTCCTCTGTCTTTGTATCTTTTATTTATTTTAATTCCAACATTATAATCTAAGTCGAAGAAAAGGTAAAAAAATAAATGAAGGTATAATATTAAGTGTTTGGAAGTTGTTTTTGGAAAAAAAAGTCAATCTAGAAAGATATACATGCACATAGGTTTATGGTAATTTCACAAGACTCCAAGCTTTTCTGCCATCTTAAGAAATAAAGTGAAAAAGAATGTCATCTTGCATTACTAGGGCCACGAACATTAGCAGCTTTAATTTACTGAACACAAACCTGTGGAACCATACAACTAAATGCATGATTAAATCCTTGTTATAACTGATATTGTGTATTCTCTGCCTTCAGGTATGATCTTTTTGATATATGCATCAATGGCCTAAAGGATAAGTTAGATTCAATTATTCTTAGTCAGGTAAAGTGGTAAATCTTTTTTACTTCTTTTTGGGTAGTGATGGTTGTTTTTTTAACAATCTATTGAACATGAATTTAGAATATAGGGTATATTCATCTTAGTTTATCGTTAAAATAATTAGTGGAGTATTATGGAGTTAGTTTATGTGCAAATAATTGAGCTAGGCAACTTTAGTTAAATGATTGCTTGTCATGCGGAGGGTAATTAGTTTTAGTTGGATGGATATTTTTACAGTCAATTCACAGATTGCTGTTGTTAACTTGTGCCTCCAGCATGTGTATTTCATTCAACCTTTTTATAATGTGCAAATACTAAATATCTTTGGCAGTGAATTCATTCCTGGGTCAAATTCCACCAAAAATTTTTCTCCTCCTCATCAGATCTTTATTTATATTCAAGAATAAAATAAAAGAATTAGTGAAGTAATGAACAGATTCATCTTTAATAATAGAGATCTTTTATGATTATTGATAGGTATGTCTTGTTCCTTTTATAAATATATTGCTGCCTTATTGTTTTACCCTCTTTTAAAAAATGCATATCTATGCTTCATTTGAATCTCTTGACATCACATGAATTTTTCAACTGTGCCTGCTTGTATACAAAATACCCAACACAGAAAATTTTGTTCTTTTCAGTTTTTTTCCTTCCTGATAATCTTTTAATTTGTTGGAATTTGATGCAGAAAAAACAGAGGATCCTGCTTCTTCAGGGTGTTTCTGCGTTTGTCTTATTGAATCCGTTCACGCTCATTTGGAACCTGCAAGGTACATTTGATAAATTTCTTTTCTTCCTTGCAATGAAAGCATGATCCACTTTCATATGATTTATGTAGCTAACACCATAATTTTCTAATTTATTATCTTGTATTTGCTTTGCCGCTAACACCATTCTGCTTCATTACCCTATATTTCCCTTTTGTTTTTTCATGAAAAGAAAGGTTCCTAATTTTCCAAAATTGTGGGAATTAAGCATTTTTTTTACAGACATTGAAAACTTGATTTCTTATATGTATATATCTATTTTGTATTCTCAAATGCAACGCTACTTATGAAATTGCGAAATTGATCACATAGATACAAAGAAAATTCAATCCTTGTTTGTGTCATCATATAGTTGTGATTAAAATCCTGCTATCTCTTGTGTTTAAAAGTAACTATAAGTGAACTTGTAGAATGGTTGAAACTAGCACGGCATCTCCGATGGCGGAGGCTGATATAACAGCAATGAAGGAAACACTCCGAGCCCAAAAAACTCTTCTACAGCAGGTACATGCAGAGTTGGATCAGAAAAGAGAAGCCTCTACTACTGCAGCCAGCAAGGCTATGGACATGATACTTCGTCTACAAAGTGAAAAGGCTGCCGTGAAGATGGAGGCAAGTCACTACAAGAGAATGGCAGAGGAGAAGATAGGTCATGCTGAGGAAACTCTTGAAGTCTTTGAAGAGCTTATGTATCAGAAGGAGATGGAAACCACTGCTCTTGAGTTCCAAGTCTTGGCTTACAAACAGAAGCTTCTGGCATTGGGAGTAGATATCAATATCAGTGAGCTTGAATTCCCTGATGATCTTCTTCTTAATAGAAGTGAACAAAATGGAGAAGATGATCAAAGTAGCTCTAAGAGAAGGTTGCAATCATTACCCCCTATTTGCTCTATGAGGTGCAACTTTAGATCATCGCTAACACTCGTATTGCTATATTAATGCAACATAGTTATAGGCTTGTAGCATTTTTTGTTGTTTAGATTTGTAACATGATTTATTATTTTTCAAGAGAAATTTGTGTATCAATATTTTGAGTTTAATGAAATATCTCATTTTGTAGTAATTAATTTTAGTATATTTATATTATGCATAATAATAATAATTGTTGGAAAAAATAATTGAAATTCTAAAAAACAAATAGATGGTTGCTTCTAAGAAAATGAGTATAATGTAACTAAAAAAGGTCTTAAGATTTTAGCGGCAATAGTAATGACAACTAAAAGTGAATAACATTACAATTTTAGAATTATTTTTAGTGGCCATATAAATTGTCGGTAAAATGGGTTTTGATGGCAATAATAATAGCCACTAAAAGTGAATAATATTGAAATTTTAGAATTACTTTTGGTGGTCATATAAATTGCCAAGAAAATTGTCGCTAAAAGTTATATACTTTTTGAGGCCATTAAAAAGGTCTTTATCGCCAAATGTTATAATTGCCACTAAAACCTTTTAGCGACAAAGTATAAGACGGCTAATATCTAATTACGGGTAAATGTATTAACAACTATTTTTATTGCCGCTAAAAGCAAAATAAATAGCTGTTAAAAGTGATTTTTTTTGTAGTGATTAAAGGTATTTTTGTTAGCATATTCAAAAGTCGGAGCCTATTTGATAATTTACCCTAATCTAAAATTCTGAATAATCGAATTCAATTTCTTGAACAATTCAATTTTATTGTCTAAGCAAATAATTTATGACAATCTCTTAATTAATAGAAATAATTCTTAATTAAACTTAGCCTCTATTAAATTTTTGGGACGACATTTTTTTTTGTCGACGGTATCCCTCAACCCAACAGATTAATGACTAATTCGTTACGGATTTGAGTTCTATTTAAGGGTCTGCCGCTGACCAATGAATTGCTTCATGTACAAGTGAGTTGACCACTTGACCAACCCAAAATAATTTGGGATACGACATTATGCATACCCATTTTTGTATCCAATATTGTATACCGTATCTTTATGAATTCAACTAAAGCAATTAACTTATCTAGATTGCATTTGCATCTAAATTAAAAAGGTTAATATTATATACACTACTTTTATGTCTATTTTTCACTTTTGGTATATAGGTATTGATAAGAAGTAAAATAAGATATAAAAAAAAAAAAAAGAAGAAGATACACGGTGTACTAAAAAGTTGTACAAATATAATTTCTCCGTTACACAACTATTACATCTTCTTTTAGTTGTGACAAAATTAAGAAATCAGTAGGACTTTATTTTAGTTTCATTGAATAAAAAAATGGACTGTTCGGAAAAAAACAAAGGGAGGGAGGGAGGAGGGCATGTTCCATGTCGCAAAACTGAAATACTGAAATGTTTGGTAACAAAAAAAATTTAGTCAAAATCAGTCAAAATTTGTCTTATTTAACATATAGTAATTAATAAATGTTAAATAAAACAAATTTCAACTGTTTCTTTTTTTTTTTTTTTTGTGTCCTCTCTAATATTACCGGTCACCAAATCCCTCTCTTGCGACATGCACATGCATTTCATAGCAACAATGCTCCTCATGGAATGTGGAAAACGGATTCAACAACTGATTCCACATTGCTTAGCGTCTGGTCCTTTTGTTTTCAACACAAAAGGGTCAATCCTTACCCAAACCAAGGAGAAGATAGAAGCCAAAAGCACCGACCATATGACTATAAGCGTTGGTGTTCGGTTCTGCCTACCCATGAGGCCTTTAAGGAATGGGTACAAATGGACAATAACCCACAAAGAGAAGAAGAGCTTCCCAAGAAGTGCTCCCCAAGAATGTCCACCACTGTTTATGGCATCTGTGAAACCAGCTACAATGCCAATGAGGTTGATTATTATGATTGTAGTTGGAGGTATAAGGAGAGCAGTCCATTTGATGGTGTACAGCTGGTGGAACTGCCCTTCGTCCGGCGCCTTCGATACGGTGATGAAGTTGATATTGCTTCTTACCAGGGGCAGGGCTTTCATGAGGCTATGTACAACGGCGAACATGTGTGCAGACACACTTCCGATGACCCAGAATTGCTGATTCCTCCACCATTCCTCAAGGCTAACACCACTCCATCTCAATTCGAGGATGGCCGATGCAAAGATGGTGATGAATAGACTAATAAAGACTAGACTTGCGAATGTCCCTACCTGGAATGATATAACAGGAACTTTGTAAGCTGATAAAAGGCTTCCAAAACTACACAACAAGAAAGAACCTTACAGAACTTAATTCTACAGATTCGAGCAATACTTCATTCATTCATTTTGCTAGAGTCATATCTAACATTAAATATATCATGCACATATTCTAAGTAAGAAACTAGCAAGGCAGATCATTCATTAAAGAAATAAGTTTAATTTTACTCGAATCAATTATATGTCACAACATTTGAGTTTAACTAGTGTACTCATAGTTCGTTATATGAAATGAGCAAATGAATGACATTATAAAAATGAAATTCGTTAGTTACTGTATGACAAGAATCAATAAAAAGAAAATTTATTACCGAAGGTGTGATGAATTTATCAGTGAGCAAGCAGATAGCAGGAATGAGACAATATATCAAAAGAGGTATGGAGCTGAAGGGGTAGACAGTGCTGTTAATATAGGCAACCCTTTGAAGCGTCTTCATTTTTCCTTCGTTGAAGCCGTACCACAGCGGGCAATGGCGGCTGAAGAGGATCTCAAGTGATCCCACCGCCCATCTAAGCACTTGGTTAAGTCTATCTGTAAGGTTGATAGGAGCTGTCCCCCTGAATGCAGCTCTCTTCGGCATGCAATATACCGATTCCCAGCCTCGACTATGCAACTTGAAACTCGTAAGAGTATCTGCAGCTATAGATCCATAGCTCATGCCAACCTGTTTGTTGCCAAAATGATCAAGAATATTTCAGTTATTAATCTTCAATAACCACTATTTTAGTCCCAAAAGTATTACAAAATGATGGAGAGTCACGTGCAACTATCTTCGTGTGAAGTTAATAACTAAGAATCATTAGATGCATGAGTTTCCACCTTATAAAATTGAATATTGTAGGATAAAATCCACCATTTTTTTTAACGCTTAAATGTTCAGGGCTAATTAAGAGAATTCCATAATACCTCATATCCCCATAGAGTTCTGTCTTCGTATTTGCAGCTCATGACATGAATGGCTTCTTTGAGCAGGGCCTCCTGACCGGAAGAAGCATCGACGCCACCTTCTTCTGTTGATGAAGAATTAGCAAAATGTGATTTTTGAAATCTGTTCTCAAAATTCATCTCTGATTTCAGTAGCTGCTTGTCTTCTTCTGTTATTCCTGCATCTTCCTCTTCATTTTCATCCTGTTTTGAGTGCACTTGAACAATTCGTGGCGGTTTTGACACCTTTGGTGGTTCCAAACCATATATAGCTTTCCTGCTGAAGATGCATCCTGAACCAACATAAGCAGGTCCTTGAATTCCATCTAGGCACCTTAGGTTAATCTATGCAGGAAAAAAGAGCCGTGGCATATGAAATTGTATCTAATCAATAAAGGAAAAAGAATGAACAAACAAAATTGAGAAAATTTGATCCTAAAATTCTTGTACTTACATCAAACAAAACAGTGTTCTTGTTGGCATAACGATCGTTCCTGTCAAGGCTGTCAAATCTTAAAGGAAACTGAACAAAGCCAATGCCATTCCCAAGTTGGATGTCCATAAAGAAACACATGGCCTCACGCACGACTTTGCTGTTATTAACATAATGATTGCAATCCAAGTTCAGCACGAAGGGAGCATTGCTTAGCACTGTTGATACTCGAAGCTAGAAAGAAATTAAGGAACTGTTAGGCTTCTTTCAACGGAATGATAAAGTATAATCTGAAAGGGAGGTTTATAGTTTATACCAAGGCATTTATTGCACCAGCTTTGTTGTGGTGTTGGAATGCCGGCCTTTTCTCACGAGATATGTATACAAGACAGGGAAGTTGGTCGGGGTGGTGGCCTCCACCTCGAGCAAGAAGGACTTGTATCATACTTGGATGATCGTTGGTGTTGTTTCCCGGCCACGGTGTCTCATCTTTCATTGTCCACCCTTCTGCTGGAACTCTCATGGACTTCGCCACAAGTGCATTAATCCTCACCTTAAATTCTTCATATTCTCTCTGTCAAATTAGCTCCATGTATGAAGCGGGTATTAGAATTTTCAACCATGCTAAGTATATGTCAAAAATCAGCTACCAAATCAGTTACTAATATAAGATACATGTTGAAATGTAGAATATACAAAAAAAAAAGTAAAACATGTATATTTATATACAAATATATGATGGCTGATCTTTACTATGCACATAGTATTTTTATAGAAACAATATATCCTAAATGTGCTCCATTCTGTTACATTTAAGAAATTAGTTTGAGTGGTATTATTGAAAAAGAATATTATTGCTCACTAACCTTCATAGTACGACGTTCTTTTACATATGTTGTCTGAAGCTTATCCTTTATGTAATCTATCTTCTCAGAGAAGTACTTCTCTGGTGCTCGAGGTTCAGCAGAGTATTTTCTGCAGAACGGTACCCATTTTCTTGCGAATTCAGCAGTTTCTTGAAGAGCCTCAAAGGTGAGCATGGAAGCTCCATCATCAGAAACGTAACATGAGATTTTGTCAGCTGGGTAATCCAGAGCCAAGATTGAAAGAACAGTATTGGCTGTAACTAGAGGAGGTTCCTTCGTCGGATCCACTGTAGTGACAAATATATCTATTGGAGAAAGCATATTCGGCTTGTCCGCCGGTTCAAATCTGCATTACAAGATCTATACATTTAGCTCTTCAATTTATATATAAGATTTTGATAGAACCAACCTTTATACTAATTCATCTCACGACAGCACAGGTTATTTTGTAATATTGACTCCTTGGTGTAAACTTACTCAAAAGGCTACTCATGACAAAGTGTTGATTCATCTTAGTTTTAGGATGTTTAGCTAGTTATCTTATTTTTGTTATTTATTTGGTACTTTGTAAGTAAATAATATATAATCTCCTCGAACATATGTTTGTCAAGACCTTGCTTATTTGAATTTAAAAACATAAAAATAAAAATAAAAAGATTAAAAGGAGCAAAAGAAGAAAAATGAATACGAAAACCAGATACATTTAGACATCATCTGGCGGAGGAAGCTCAGGATATATACCTGATTGAAAGACGATCAATATACGTCTGGCGATCAATGGGAAACCATTTAGGAAGTTGATCAACCAGCCATGACAATGCTAGCCAAATTTCACACACCACAGATGTGAACCAGAGTCCAATTGCTTCAGGTACTGGGTGGAAGATTCTGTATTGAAAGAATAGCAAGAGAATCACGAGCCTCGCTGCAACCATCATCCTGTAAGGGCTGAGTCTTCCGGATGGTATTGCCACCTTCCTTGAGAGTGGCTGTCTACTTTCATCTTTACTGGAACAATGATATCATATGACAGTAGCAAGAGCATCAAATTAGTATAGAACAGTGTTCCTGAGATGTCAAAATAGCATTGCAAATTTGCTAAATTAGGGAAAGGGGAATGCTTTCTTCATGCATACATAGCCTTTTCGGGATCAACTGTAGCCTCAGTTTCAGGCCATAGATTTCCTTGGTTTAACATCCAGTCATCTGCTCTCTCTTTGTCAGCAAATTTTTCATAGCCTACATCACGAAGACGTTCAAAATTTTCAGATTTAGGCTGTAAAATAGCATCATTTCTCTCTTTAAAATAGCCAATGATGTTGTTTAACATTTATGTTTCAGGATTTTAGCTCACCCGGCTCGTGGTATGTAGATACAGGCAGCTCCCCATTCACCTGCTCCTTTTCATTAGAAAAAAAAAAAAAAGGGGGGGGGGGGGGTAAGCTGCTATAGTTACGAATACTCGTTCAAAATAAAAGTTAAACCTGGAAAACAAAAGTCTTAAATCTACAAAAAATAAATGCTAGAGAGAAATATTATCTTGAGTTCTTAGCTTGCATGAACATAGTTCCACCACCTTTGTTAAGATATTCTCAGTTACTTCCATTCACCACGTTTGTTATATATTAAGATACACTAAAAAAACTGTTTTATATTTCCATTTAATTATCAGTACGAACTGACCTTGGCCAAGGATGCTGATTTAGCATTCTCATTATCATATCCGCTACTCTTCTTCCTTTGCCGCAACTCTTCCTTTTCTTCCAACATTTTGAATTCATGTTCTATATCATCCACATCGTCTTCGTCTTCGTCTCCCTCTACTCTTGGGCTTCCTGCACTCCAAGTAAGGACAAAACATATATAACAAGTTATAAAGAAAGACCGAGTGCCACTATTTCTGTCGAACTAAGTCCTTTGTGAAAAACATGGCATGCTTTCATTTCGTGATGAATTAAAAGGCAAAAATAATATAGAAAAACCAATATTTTTTCTTCTTTATATTTAATTATTCAATATTAATCAATTTTTCTTTGTTTTATTAAAAGTGTCGGGCTCTTAATATTATAAAAATCCAATTTAGTTGCTTTCTTTTCAAAGAATCTAATATTAAAAATATTAAGTTGACCAATACTTTTTGTCAACATGTAACTAACTCAAAGAAAGACTTCAAAATATAATGATTCATGTACTACATAAGCTTTGTCATATATATTTGCATAGATTTTGTGTAATAGAGATGCAAATTATATTATACACGAAAACCTACCGGGCATGACTAAGTTACTAACTAGGGGTGTACATGGATCGGGTCATATTGAATTTAGCTTAACCCAGACTCGACCCAAAATATAGATCGGTTCTAATTTTTAAACTCTAACCCGATCCTAAATCCAATGAAACCTACGCACTTTCGGGTCGGGTGAAAACCTGGTAAAAATCGGGTGAAAACTGGATCTTTAACAATCATCTAATCTCCAACTATTATTTCACAATTTACACAGTAAAATTCACTTAAAAAATATAACAAGAACCAACTCTTCTCTAAAATTAAAGCATAACCATAATCAATACTAATATTGTCTAATAACACCAAATATTTAAACCAATACAAATAACACAATATTATGCATTAGTTTAAAGTCTTATGCATTTTAAACATAAAACATTAACTTATAATCTTATAATGAATAATAACACAAAATATTAAAGTTTACAATATTTAAATTCTACGTAAGAATAACCATCATCCATCACTAATAACACAAAATATTAATTGTGTATGATGACCGGGTCACCGGACCGAGTTCGGATGACCCGAGTTATGAACCGAACCTGACCTAAAATAATGATCGGGTCTATTTTTGAAACCCTTATCCGATACAGCTAGCGAACGATGCAGGCATGCAGCTATGACTTGGATACAATTTTTATTCAAATTAACTCAAAATTACAATTTAGGTTAAAGTTTTTATTCTTTTACTCTTTATTCCAAAACTAATTAAATATTTAGTTTAGGATGTCAAATTCATTTTATATATATATATATATATATAGTTGTATCCTAACTTTTTTGTTCTTTTAAAATTTGTGTACTTTGTATTCGAGTTCGCATAGCATACGGATATTTATGTAAGCTGAATCATATGCACATATAGGATTCTCTTTATAAGTTGTATAGATCAACTCAGATTTTTTTCATATTTACTCTACAAATACTATAAATAAAGAAATTAATATAATTTTAAGATATATTATCTACCCTTAATTTTTATATTTCTTAGACCGTTACTAATTTAAATGTCGAAATTTTTCCAAGTATACCCTGCCTCTTGAATATACTAATCTAGAGCAAAGAAATTCACCATAATCTCGTACTTCGATCCTATAAAATATATTATATTATTATGAGAATTAATTCTAATTTCAGCACCAAATCACAAGAAGATGTATTATAAGTTTCTACGCAACATAGACGAAAACTAATAGAATATTAATATCTTGCGGATGTTTTGACCAACTCTTGGCAAAAAGTTATTTGTCTTTCAAATTCTCTTAAAAACTCTCTGGATATTCTTGGAATTTTATAAAATACTTTTAAAAATGAAATATATATAAAAAAAACTAATCCAAACACATGCAGAAAATAGGAGAAAGAAAACAAGCTTTTGGAGTATGTAGTTGCCTTTTTGTATTGTTTCCGTTCCAAATTACCTTTGATACGCTTGTATCTTGTATGGCACTGGGGGCAAACTTGAGTCCCTTCCCTTCTTTCGTACTCGTAACAAGGCCTACACACGGGGAACCCGCATTCCTCGCAAGCTACAAACAAGTCTCCGTCCACAGTTAGTCCCACTAAGTCGCCGCATATTTCACATAGTTGGCCATCTAAGTTCTTCACAGGCCTTGGCTGCGCCAGATTATTATTGTTATTATGTTTGTTAATCACATTAAGAAAACAAAAATGTTACGTAAATATAAAATATATTGTATAATTTAACTCATTTTTAATTTATATTTTGTATTTAAATGTGTATTCTGTACTAATAATTAAGTTTAGTGACTTATTTAAATGTAGACTTAACATGGTTATAAGAAAATCTGTGTATATATTAGTATGACACAAAAGTATTTTCCAATATCAACTATTTCATATGGCTTTATCAAAGATTTAAACTATTAAGATAAAAATATAAATGGTATTATATTTAATAAAATGCTCACGATCTTATTTAATTTAGCTATGTTTACCTCGTTGTGTCCTTGAATGACCACAAGATCATTGTTGTCATGGGTCGCAGCAAAAAGCCCGGTACTAGCTTCCATGGGGAGTGGAGGAATGGAAGCAGTGCAAGTATAGGTGAGTGAGGTTAGAGATTACATATATATAACTCTTCCAATTAAGTTCTAATCATTTAAGGTAAAGCAAAAAAAGTGCATGTTTTTAATGTCCACGTAAGGTTACTGTTATTAGTTGTGGGGTTCCTATTGACTTGAAGCCTTGAAGTTACACTGCAACTAAATTTATATCCAATCAAAACAAGTGAGCTAACACGTTGCGCAGTAATATGTGGTAAGAGAATGAGTACAAATTAATATTCTATTTTGTCAAATATATGAAATGTGAGATAGGCTTTTTTAATTACACTATTTTACACATAATATGCTTTAATATAGTGTTTGGTACATTTTTAATTATTTTTGTTCTTGTGGATTTGTTTGTTTGTATGCTCTACCTTTTTTTTAATTGATTCTATCAAACATTTTGTATATATTGGTGTAAATTTGTTCTTTATTTGTATTAAGATTTAGCTGTACATAATAGATAATTATCTTCTTATTGGTAATTCCATGAAATGATCCTATTCACAATTTATCTTGTTTCAATAATGTGTGACGAATTAGAAATAATCAAAACACACAAATTAGTTGATACGATGTCACACAAAATATTGAAAAATATTAAGAGGTTAATATTTTATTTTTATATTATTAAAATTTAAAAATTTAAAATTTAGTTTTTAATATTTAAAGTTGATCAAATATAAAAAAAAGTAATAAATTTCAATGGTAATGCAGCATTTTTAAAAAATATATATGCTTGACTTTGCATTTATCATTATGAAAAATAGCTTAACGCGATCTTTGTGTATTATATCGGTGCAAGAATCATCTCAGCCTATTTCATAATGTTTATACAACAACTATTGAAACTAGACGTTCTTCCTTCCAAAACTTTGGGATCCATGATGATGCTTCTTTGGGTTTATTTGGATGAACTTTAAAAAAAAAAATTTTTTTGAGTTATTTTTTTAAAAGATTTTATAAAAAAATAAAAGTAATTTTATATTTGAATATCTCGTATAAAAAGATCTTTTTATTTATTAATTATATTTGGTATAATAATATAAAAATATTTTTTTGTTTATTTATTATATAAAAAATATCTTTTTTTAAGAAAAAAAATCTTTAAAAAAAGATATATATTACAACTTCTCAAAAAAATATTTTTTTTATTTTATTTTTACTTTTACTATTAGAAATTTGTCAAACACATTAAAAAATAAAAAAAATTATTAAAAATTTTTTTTATCAAAATAATAGCGTCCAAACAAGCACTTAGTATGAAACTCATCATTCTTTTTCAAGATACAGCCTTAAAAAGATGCTCTGTTTGATAGTTTTTCACTTATGTAAATGATGTATATGTTGTTCTAACACAACCACGCAAAAAAAATGACTATTGGAATTTGGAAGCAAGAAAGGTTAGTATGTCGCTGCCATGTTTCTTCTCCTAAAAGATATAGGCTTCCACTTATATAATATTCAATTAACATCATACTTAGGGTAAGTTCAGCCATTTTTTTATTTGAGTTTGACATGATAATGTGGTAGATTCTTCTTGAAGATATGCAGTTCTATATTCTATGTCATACTATGGAAGGAAAGTAAGATTATAGTATAAAATTATATATTATATTTTCTCGTCATTTTCTTACTCCTTTTTCTATAATGCGTATATGGTTGGGTTGAATTGTAGAAGGAAGGTAGATTTCTGAATAAAAAAAAAGTTTAATTATGTTACTCTGATAATGTAGCATTGCTCTTTTAATATTTTTGACACAAAATAATTTAATTATAAAATCACTACAATAATATAGATTATTTTTAAGAATTATTATGTGTCAAAAAAAATTAAAAATCGTCAAAAAAAATAAATTTTGATACTATTTTAACTATGAAAATACGTTAATAAAAGTTTTGTTAAAAATAGTATTTTTAACATATAAGTAATTATAAAAAAAGTTTAAATCTTATTTTGATAAATATTGGCCATCAAAAATAATTTGTTAAAAAATTTTGAGAATATATTTTTTTGTGATACTTATTAACCGTCAAAAATACTATTTATTTTGACACTTATTGACCATAAAAAATTCTCAACAAAAAGTTTTTAACAAAAAATGAGATGAGACCTTGAAACTGAAGAATAAACTAAGATTTTGAAGATGAAGAATGAGTAGTATGATCCCAAACTGAGAGTAGTGTGATGCCAAAATTGACGGACCTCAACGAAAAAAAGGAATAATGAAGTATGTTGAAAACAAATGAGTGTTAAAATTGAGGAATAATTTTCTACAATCAAATTATAAATAAAAAAAACATAGAAAAATAGACATTTGTGATATTTGTCAAAAATATATATTAATTTTTATATTTAACTATGACTGTTAAAAAAAATTATGTTAAAATAGTTATCTTTTCTTGTAATGAATTAAAAATAATATAAAGATTCAATTAAAAAATATAAAAATTTATTTAAAAATTTAATAAAATTGTAAGAATCAATTTTTTTTAATTAAAAAACTGCATCTAAATTTTATTATTAGAAATTCGACTTAGTTGGAATGAAGCCTTACATATGGTATATATCTTTTAACGAGAATGTTTTTATAAAAATTTCTCAATTAATATATCATAAATAATATTAAGTAATTATTAATGATTTTTTTTTTTGTATTACTTGTCTTATATTTGAGTCAATTCTCTAGGTTTTTTTTTCTTCTAAAAATATTGTTATACTTTTATTGTATTTTGAATTTTTTATTATAAAAGTAAACTTAGTTCGATTATATTATGTTTGATGTTTGATTATAATTTTTTTTTAATATATAAAAGTAGATACATAAGTTTATCCACATTACTTTTAATCTATTTTTCTTCTTCTATTAACGCTGTGTCAGCAATATCGCTTACTTGGTAAAATTTCAGAATCAACCACTCAATTTTTGCCAAATCATCTATTACTTTCAAATCAGCAAAAAAAATAAAATATACAAAAAATAATACAATAATTACCAACGACAATAATTAGAAATTAATAGTGTCTAACCAAATTTGTAACTTACAAAGACATTAAATTTATATTCCTCTATTTATTATATCTTACCGTTGTAAACAATACAAGAAATTTATAACTTCAATAATTAATTTATTAATTTCTATAAATAACTCGTTCAATATAATCAACATTCATATTACAAATGTCATAATAATATTATTAATCGTAATAAATTTTACGTTACAAATATTCAAATTCCATACTATTTGAATTACTTATATAAGTCTCTTATCACTATTCCTTCAAATTACATCAAATTTAGTACAAAAAATTTATTTTCAAACTACACAACATCTCAAACTTATTCAATGGAGATAACTATATTGAATGTGAAAAGTGTACGAAGAAAGCATATGAAAAAGGAGATAACTACATTTGTGGTACATGTAATCAAACACCAAAATATCCAACAATAAGGTAACTCTATATCCTTTTCATAATCCCATCTATCAAATTATTAGTTACTAACTCAATACTTATTTTAGGTTCAAAATTCAATTAAAGGTTTCAGATCAAAGTGGTACAACAACTTTTGTACTATTTGATGGCGAAGCAAAAAAATTGTTGGGTACAACTGATTTAAATCTAATAGCACTTCAGAAAAATAATGACATTGAAGCACCACCTCAATTGAAAAATTTGTGCAACCTCGCTTATATTTGAAGTCAATGTAAATGATTTTAATCTTAAAGAAAGTTCTCAACAATACACTGTTACTAAGACACTTGTTCCAACCAAAAACACTAAATTTCAACACCCATTTATTACCAAGACATTTATTCCAACCAAAAACACTAAATTTGAGTACCCATTACAACAAATAAAACAGGTAATACTAAAAAAAATTACTTATTTTAATTATTTTAGACATCATTTTTATTTCTAATTTAAATTATTCATTGATTATAAGAACCAACTTCGACAACACTAATATCATCAGACGAAGATCACATACCATCAAGAGATTAAGGAGAAAGAAAACTATACAAATTCAAGACACATCTTCAGAAGAAAAACATATTTGCAAAGATGGAACAAACAACACAATAGAAAGTGCATATAACTCAATAATTCATAAAGAACATGCATTCACAAGAACTTACACAGAAAGAAGAAAGTAACAACAACCAATAAAGAAAAGGAGAATGAACACCACATAAGAAGAATAAGTTCATCAACTAAAACAAATACAAAAATCAAACCACCAAATAAAAATATTATTTTATACATACAACTCTAATATCCAAATCTTTTGTACTACAAATTATTTTAAATAAAATATCTTTTAAATTTAACTTTAGTTTACACATTTAATTTAATTCTACAAAGCATAACAAATTTTTAATATTTATTGTATACCATTATTAATTTACCCTCTCGCACATTGCGCGGGGCTGGATATAAATAAAGTTTGATAACATTACTTGTGGTCTGTGGAGGTTTCTTTCAACGGAAAGTTAAAGTACAATCTGAAAGGGAGGTTTATAGTTTATACCAAGGCATTTATGGCACCAGCTTTGTTGTGGCGTTGGAATGCCGGCCTTTTCTCACGAGATATGTATACAAGACAGGGAGGTTGGTCGGGGTGGTGGCCTCCGCCTCGAGCAAGAAGGACTTGTATCATATTTGGATATTGGTGTTGTTTCCCGGCCACGGTGTCTCATCTTTCATTGTCCACCCTTCTGCTGGAACTCTCATGGACTTGGCCACAAGTGCATTAATCCTCACTTTAAATTCTTCATATTCTCTGTCAAATTAGTTTCATGTATGAAGGGTATTAGAATTGGTGACCACTTAAATAAAGACGTCTATTTCATCTTTTGCTAAAGAAGTTTTTATGTTGTCTTTTAATTGATTTCTATATAATTTATTCGGTGTTTTTCATCACATATTATTAAATTCTTTAAAAAATTTTCTTTCCAAAAATAATAAAAAAATATTTAATTTGGACTAAAACAAAAAAAAGTAATAGATTAACTATTAGATTTTTTTTAAAATTATTTATATATAAAAATATATCACATTCATCAATATATATATATATATAACAAGCTCTTAAAATTTTTACAAATAAAAAAATAATTAATTTATATTCGTATAATATATAAAATAATTACTATATTATTATTATATTATAGATTAAAATTCACTAATTTAAATTTTGTTTTCATTTTTAATATAAGCATTAGAAATAAATAAATTTTTTCTAATAAGATGTAGTGTAACAAAATATATATAATATTAATTAGTTTTTAAAAAATTTTGAAAAAATAGTTTTTTCTAATAAAGTGTTATTAGAAAATTAACATTATAAAAGCTAATTTCAACCAATATGATATAATAGGTTATTAAATATATTTAATAGAAAACACATTGAATATAAATTTTTATTGAGTTTAAATTTTAAATAATTTTTAATTGAATTTTGAATATATTTATTTTAAAGAGTTAGAATATTTTAACATCATCTTTTTCGTATCTTTTAATTGAGTCTTTGATTTTTTAAATTATAAATCTTATTTATAATTAAGAGTAATGTTTTAACACCACCAATTAGTCACACATATAAAAATACCAAAACAATTCTATTGTCATAATTATAATCTAACTTTATAAGCAATACAATACAATAAAACTATATATAAATAATATAACTAAATTTTATCTACATCTATAGTCACATTTCATAAATAATATAATCAAATTATATTTATGTCTATAATTAAAATATGAATAAAAATACAAAAAATTATCATGATGGTTAATTTTTTTTCGTTCATAATTTTTTTATTATTTTTTATTGTGAAAAGTTTAATTATTTTAATAATTAATTATTTTTTAAAAAAGATAATTGAATAACATAAAAAAGTCTTATTAAGAGTAATTTATTTATATATGATTAAAAAATAATTGAATAATTATATACGGTAAAAAATTAATCTTATTAAAAAATAAAAATAAAATTTATTTTAAAATTAAAAATAAAGTTTATTTAAAAATAAAATTAAAAATCATGCTTTTTTTCTTTTTTCTAAAATTTATCTACGAATAATTCTATAAATATTTTATGATGAATAAAAATATTAAACTCGTACTAAAATTTATTTTAATAAAATTTATTTTTATTCTATTAAATGTTAAATAAACTATTGAAAAAAATTTTGTAAGAATAATAAACTTTCATACTTTTATTATGTTATGGCAATAATTGGCCTATTATTTTTTAATGTACAAAATAATAATAAATAAATAAATAAATAAGTATGTCACAATAAAAAAGGAAGTACGTCACCAAATAATTTATCATCCAAATTATATATGAATCAAATTGATAATATGAGGGCTAACACCACAAATATTGATAACAAGGTTAGGGACTTACAAAATCTTTTTTAGGCTCACAGAAAAAACGTTTATATTTGTGTGATATATAAAATAATTATCATATTATTATTATTATTATTATATATATATGAGCAGAAAAAGTCCAACGATTTTAAAGTAAAATTTTCTTTTAATATTTGATTAAATGTTCTTGTATTTAGTACTTTTTTTTTTGCACTTCCTCTTAGTTAAAAATATAATCATCATAATTTTTTAGTTATTATTGTTAGGGGTGTTCATAGATCGGATATGGTTGAAATTTTGATCCAATCCGCACTAAACTCATTAGATCAAATTCGATATTCGCACTTTTTATGTTTGGATCAGATATCAAATATATCCATAAAATAAAAAATATTAAAAAATTTTATTTTTATAAAAAAAGTCAATATTTTTTTTTGTTTACTTTTTAAAACATATTTACTTCTATCTGATTAGAGTGTGGACCGATTCGATCCAATCCGATCATCTTACAAATCATATCATATCCACAAATTACAAATCAGATACGGATAAATACTGTGGATTTATGGATATGATCTAATCTATGAATACTCTTAACTACTACTATAGGTTCATTGTTGCTAGGGATGGCAAAACTCCCTGAGATGCGAGGATCCCTACGGAGATTGCCCCGAATGGGGATCCGATTGTGGGGAATTTTTTCTGTGGGATGGGGATGGGGGACAAAATTCCACCGTAGCAGGTGCGGGGACCCGAGCGGAGATCCCCGCCTCATCCCCGTTAATCCCCGAAATTCATAAATTTATTGAATTGTCCTTAATAGTTTATTTCTCATATATGTTTTTTAGTTATTTCACACACACACACACACACACACACACACACACACATATATATATATATATAGAAACCTAACACTCCTAATCCTCATTTGCATAATTCTTCTTCAATTCAGAAATTCCTAACGCTGTCCATACTTCATCTAACCTCTCTGCAGCCACCCTCTCGCCACTCTCCCTTCTCGCCGCATCGTCACACCTCACCGTGCCATGATCCTCACCGCGTCGTGCTCTCTATTTACGGCCTTCCTTTCCGTAACTTTGTCGTCGTGTCATTTCTCTTCTCTGTTACCGCATCTCCCAACTTGTCCATTTCTCTGTCCTCTGGCTCGCCGTTGCGTCCTCCCACTGCGTCATTTCGAAAGAAATCACCATCTTATCGTTTAGACTTTTTGTATAAAATCTTGTTGTTTTTGTATAGAATGGATACTTACACCTCTATTCATATGAAAATTAATTATTAGTTAGAACTATCAAATAGATGGGGAATGGGGTCCCCGCGGAGAGTGGGGCCCTGTGGGAATGAGGATGGGGAGCAATATTCTCCCACAGCGGAGAACGAAGATGGTGACGGGGAGTAAATCTGGGGGCAGAGATGGGGAGCAGGGAGGCATTCCCAGCCCCGTCCTGCCCCATTGACATCCCTAATTGTTGCAAAAGAATGCTTTTTTTATTATAAACCATTATCAGATCTTAATTACCATTAAAACAACTTAATTGTCAACAAAGAGATAATACTTATTGTAACACCCTCACTATCAGAAGTCACCCTTCCGGCTGCGCTACTCTGATAGCAAGAAATATTACGACTACTTTACATACTAAATACTAAAATAGGAGCCTGTGACTCGACACTGTATTGCTGATTTCTTTGAAAACCGGAAACAAAAACTTTATCTTAAGAAAAATACAAGCAGGCATAGATTCATATACAAGACTCCTTACATAATAACTCATAATATAATATACATATAAAACATACAACTCCTATCCCTCTTACAAACTTGTAATAACAAAGACGAGGGAAGAAAATAATCTAATTAATACAACAACATATATAAACCAAACGCAGTTTAACTCTTCTTAATGCTCCTTCATCCAGTTCATGAAAAGGTAAAGCTGTAGGGGGTGAGAACCTAACCACACGATCTCACCACGCAGTTTCAAAGTTGTCATAAGAGGATATTTAATAAGAAAACTATTTTCAAGCTCAGTGATTATCATTACCTTATGAATCCTTTAGAAACCAGTAGGTAATCGTTCAAAACCTTTTTAAATAAACAATGTTTAATCTTTCCGAACTCCAAAACCTTTCCTTTCTTATAAGAAAATCTCAATCAGAAACCAACCACGTAATCAAACAATACAATCATTAATTCAGCACCAAAGTTCATTCTCAAATGTAGCACGCCAGGACAAACACAGGCAAGACAGACAAGGAAAGCACAAGTAGGTAGCAGTTACAGCAAATAGTTCAAGTAGCAGTTAAGAACAGTTTAGCAACTAGGCAAACCAAAACAAGTTCAAACCCAAGCAAAACATACAAATTCATATGATGCATGCCTGTCTTATGGCTGATGAGGCTCATCTCTCGGTTATCCAACCAGCCCGACAAGTCTGAAATGTCCTTAGACTGTCCCCCGACGTGCATCCCCAAGAGTCTATGCATAGCTTTTTCTCAAATAATCAATATTGCTCAATGGGGGTAACATTCCCAGGAATTTATATAGTGCTCGGTCACACTTACGTCGTAGGGTCAACAGAGTATCTAGTTTTCAACCTGGTACACGTGGTGGCAAGCCACGACACTTAATCCAGGGAACCTCGTATCTCAGATATTTCAAATTCATAAGCCATATGAATAATTCAAAGATCATATCTCAACATTCTCAATATCATAATCATTCATCAATCCAAATCTCATTTCCAAATTCATTCAAAAACCATATTTCAAAGAAAATCTTCATCATCCTTCTTTCCATCCCGTTCATTAACAATCCCAATTCAAAACATAATTCTTTCTTTGATAAATAAATCAATCTTAAAACATATAATGTTTAAAAACTAAACCTTTTAAAACAACTACTTCAAATGAAACTTCTAATTTTATAAAATTTTGACAGCATCTCCTCTAAAACTTAGACACTGCCACCCTTTTCGGGTCCCAACCAAACCAAACCAAACGCCTGTTAATTAGTCAAATCACTTCCAATAACCATTATTACAACAACACTCAATCCAAGAAAATTGCAAAATCCAGAATTCAATCAACCAATCCTGTAAATCGCAATTTAAACCGACTCTAATCAACAACATCAATCAATAGTTAAGAATTCTTGGTCTTCTCAAATAGTTTCAAACCAAACCATTCCTCAAACACTTTTCGAATCATTTCCAAAATAGCAAATCATTCTCAATAAATAACCCGTTTTCAAATGTCAAGTCCTTTCCAAATTTATTTTAAAATCAAATTCCGATATCAAATCAGGTTTAATATCAAATCAAATTTCAATATTAAATCTTTTCTAAAATCAAACCGTTTCCAAAATTAACCTAAAAGGCAATAATAAATCTTCTCTAATAATTCAAGGAAAACCACTTTGACAACATCAATCAACTAATCCAAATATCTAACTTTCTCAATCGAGGATCAGTTTATCAATCAAACTAATAATTTCATTCAACCAAAACAACTCAATTCAATTCATAAGACTCACGAAATCACAAAAATATATTTTACGAGTTAATATTGATTTATAACAACCCTGTAATGTAAAATAGATTTAAGAAAAACCCCTACCTTGATTTAATCTGAGCTTAGTAGGTAAACGCATCAAATTCTCTTTTGTTTATTTTCAATTTACAGCAGCAGCAACAACCTTGTTTGTTTTCAAGCAATATCAGCAGCGGCATCAAGAATCACAGCAACAACACTTTTTTGACATAAATTGGAATTTAACGCGGAATTGATATTAAGCAAAAATAGAACAAAATTAGTAATGGAGTATTACAGTAAATTGAAATAGAACCAAATAATCTCACCACGAGAAACGAAGTAGCAGTGACCATCTGAACCGATCAGGCGGCAGCTACTTCTAGTGATGGCGGCTACCAAAAGCTCCGATGGTGGATTTTCGATGACCCGAGACACAACGATACAACTGTAGCAGAATCAATGACAACAATATTCTCAGAAATTATAAGAAATGGAAATTAGAGGAAAGAATGCTTTTACCAGCAGTGGATCCTGGCGACAGAAGCTCGGCAACACAACCCAGAGCGACAGTGGCAGTGACGGAGCTCCCACCAAGCTTCCTGTTCTCTCTCCTATTTGCGTGTTCTGTTCCTCATAGTGACGGTGGTTCAACAGCAGCGGTGGTAGGACGCGGCGGCATGGAACGGCGACACCACTCACAATGATGATGGTGGCGGGCTCGTGGTTTTCCATGGCGGTGACAGAGGTAGCTTCCTCTTCTTCCCGTCGCGGTTCCCTTCACAAATCCTCCTTTCAGCGACAACGACGGCCTCAACAACGACTAGCTCAAGGCAACGGCGACGTGGATAGTCTCAAACGACGACGATGGCCAGCGTGACGACAAGGACCCTCCCGCGGCGGTGACTTCACAGTTGGCAGCGCGAATCCCTTCTTCCTCCTCGCGTCTGTCTCTCTGCCCGATCTCTCTCCTCTTCTCGTGCATGACAGCGGCTCGTGAACAGACCAAGGTTCCTCGCGCAGCATCTCCTCGGAACCGTGGCAGCGGCGCGGCTTTCCCTCTCTTCTTCTCTCTTCCCCCGTCGCAGCCCTCACTCTTTTCTTTCCCTCTCTGTTCTGCGTTTCTTTCCCTTTTTCTTTTTCTTTTTTCTTTCCTTATTTCTTTCTGAAGGAGATGGAGCTGAGTCAAGGGAATGGTGGCGTGGAGTGGCGGTGAGGGTTGGGTACAAGAGAATTAAGGTTTGATTTGGACACTTTAAAATTAGGAATACTTTTGGTAAATTGAGGTTTGTGTAATTTTAATAAAATTTGGAGATATTGTAATTAATTAAAATCTAAATTATTTTTAAAGAAATTACTTTAAAGATACAATTTAATTATCAATTTACTAATTAATTCTCAATTAAGTATTCTAATTCAAAATATAAGATAATGTAACTAATTTTTTTTATTTATAAAGATTAAAGTATTGAATTTTAAACTATTAATTATTTAAATTAAATCATATAAAATTCTTATTATTTTATAATTATTAAACTTTATAATTTAAATATAAAAAATACTTCAATAATTATAAAATTGAATAAGAATCTTAATTTATTTCAAACTCAATTAATCAAAACTTTAATTATCTTTAATAAAGAGATTTCTAAAATTAAAGCTATAAATAAATAATTAAACTTGAAATTAATTTATAATAAAAATTTTAAAAATTCTGGGACTTACATTTATTAGTCTCTGAAATTATGTTCGTATTTCAATCTAATTTCAAAAATTTCGATTTACTAAATTTAGTCTCCCAACTTAATAGTTATGACTCACATTGGTTCCTGATCTTATTTTTGTCACAGTCTCATAAAATTGTTAACGACATGCTGAGATGGACTAACTGTAAGACCCAGAATTTTCAAATAAATCTTGTTATGAATTAATTTCAATTCATTTATTCATTAGAAATTTTATTCTCAGAAATTATTTTATTAAAGTTAATTAAATCAAAAATTAAATAAGGTTTTGATAATTAATTAGAATTTTACCTAATTTTATAATTATTGAATTATTTTCTATATTTAAATTATAAAGTTGGTAGTTATGAAATAATAATAATTTTATATGATTTGATTTTAGATGATTTATATTTATATCATTTAATACTTTAAGTTAAAGATAAAGAAAATTAATTATATTACCATATTCAATTAGAGTAAATTATTGAGAATCAATTAGTATTTTTATACTACAAATAATATTTTAAAGTAATTTTAGAGATTAAATTAGTTTTTCAAATATTAATACTTTATACTCCAATTTTATTAAAATTAAACAAAACCCCAATTTACCCAAATAAAATCCCAAAATTCCCGATCAGAAACCTTAATTTACTATCCTACCTCTAACCTAACCTAACCTAACCCCACCTCACCGCCACTCCCTTGACCCAACCCCATCCCCTTCAGAAAGAAACAGGAAAAAAAGAAGAAAAGGGAAAGAAACGCAGAACAGGGAGGGAAGAAGAGAACGAAAACCGCGCCGCCACATGCCACCGTGCCGTCATCACGCCGCCGCCACGGTTCCGAGGAGCTGCTACGCGAGGAGCCCTGGTTCGTTCACGAGCCGCTGTCATGCACGAGCAGAGGAGAGAGAAACACGAGGAGGAAGAAGGGATTCACGCTGCCAACTGTGCCGCCACCGCCGCGGGAGGGTAGCCGTCGTTGTGCTCGCCATCGTCGTTCTCGCCGCGTCGTCGTCGAGTCTGCCAAGCAGAAGCTGTTCGCCACTGCTAGACCTCCGTCACCAGCGATTCGCCGCCGCTGAAGCCCATCACTGCTGCTGTGACACCGCCGCGGAGAGAGGGAGTGAAGTGATTAAAGAGAGGAGGAGGAAAGAGACCTGCGCGCCGTCGGAGCCAGTGTCGCCCAATCGCCGCCATTCATCCCTTGCCAACGCCGTTCAAGCCACTGCCAAGTCACCATCAATGAAGCTTCAGCCTCTGCCACGCCTGGTTGTCACCAGGGTTGCCACCGCCGTGCCTTACCACTAAAGAGAAGCCTTGCCTACGCTGTTGCCGAACCAGGCCAGATTCACCGGTAACCCTGTTTCTGCTTTCCTGAACCCTATTTTACTTCTATTCTGTTTCACTATTTTGATTATTGTTGGTGTCTCTGCTACCTTAATCGTTCAGATTAATGCTACCGCCGCGACTAGCTTGCCATTTCTGCTCGGCTGTGCCCTTATTCGCCGTTCTAATTGTTGAAAGGAAATATTGTCGAACTATAGTTTCTTCGTTTCCCATTCTCTTGTTTCTTTTCTGGTAAGACAAATTCTGTTGTACTTTATCTTGCCATAATTCTCCATTTCGATTCTATTTTATTAGTGCGTAATGTTCCTCTTTGCCTTGCTTAGTTGTGTTTATTCTGGCTGTTAGCTAAAGCTGCTGTGTTTGTAGTTATTACTTTTTCCTGCCGTTCTTCTCCGCTAGCAGAGGGTGCTTGGAATACAAATCATAACGTAGCTGCTGCAGAATAAGGTGAAAAGAGGGTTTGTCGTGTTAAAATCGCTGTGGGTTTGATTCTTTGAGGTAGGGATTTTTTTTAAAATCTATTTTACATTACAGAGTTGTTATAAATAGATATTAATGTGAGAAACATATGCCTGAGATTATAATTGTCTTATAAATGTGGTTGTTTGCTGGACTGAGTGCCTGATTGCCTGATTGCTTGAGTTATTTGTGATTGCTGAAAAGGAATTAATTTAAAAGGTTATTTAGTTAATTATTATGAAAAACGGCTTTCTTGGTTTTGAAGCTATTTTTGATAAGGTAAATGAAACGGCTTTAGAAATGATTTGGAATATGAAACTGAATTAATTTTGGAAACAGTTTAATTTTGAGTTAGTATGACTTTATAAATGATTTAGTATTTGAGCTGGTTTGATTTTAAAAAGGAGATTTATTATTGGCACTGATTCGCTTTGAAAATAATTTGATATTGGAACTAGTTGAATTTTGGAAAATGAATGAGATTTGGAAATGGTTGAGAAAAAGGTTTGAGAAACGTTTGGATGGGACCCGAAAAGGGTAGCAGTGTCCAAGTTCTAGAGGAGATGGTGCCAAAATTTTATAAAATTGGAAGTTTTATTTGAAGTAATTAATTAAAAAGATTTGTTCTTAAACATGATATTTTATAAGAGTGATTTATTTATCAAAGAAAGAATTATGTTTTGAATTGGGATTTGTTAAGGGATGGAATGGAAAGAAGGATAATGAGGATTTTCTTTGAAATATGGTTTTGAAATGAATTTGGAAATGAGATTTGGATTGATGAATGATTATGATGTTGAGAATGTTGAGAATCTTGATATATGAACTTTGAATTATTCATATGGCTTATGAATTTGAAATATTTGAGATACGAGGTTCCCTGGATTAAGTGCCATGGCTTGCCACCACGTGTACCAGGTTGAAAACTCGATACTCTGTTGACCCTACGACGTAAGTGTGACCAGGCACTATATAAATTCCCGGGAATGTTACCCCCATTGAGCAATATTGATTATTTGAGAAAAAGCTATGCATAGACTCTTGGGGATGCACGTCGGGGGACAGTCTAAGGACAATTCAGACTTGTCGGGTTGGCTGGATAACCAACAGATGAGCCTCATCAGCCATAGGACAGGCATGCATCATATGCATTTGTATGTTTTGCTTGGGTTTGAACTTGTTTTGGTTTGCCTAATTGCTAAACTGTTCTTAACTGCTACTTGAACTATTTGCTGTAACTGCTACCTACTTGTGCTTTCCTTGTCTGTCTTGCCTGTGTTTGTCATGGCGTGCTACATTTGAGAATGAACTTTGGTGCTGAATTAATGACTGTGTTGTTTGATTGCGTGGTTGGTTTCTGATTGAGATTTTCTTATAAGAAAGGAAAGGTTTCGGACTTATGAAAAATTAAACATTGTTTCTTTGAAAAAGCTTTGAACGATCTCCTATTGGTTTTAAAAGATTCATAAGGCAATGATAATCACTGAGCTTGAAAATAGTTTTCTTGTTAAATATCTTCTTATGACAACTTTGAAACTCCGTGGTGAGACCGTGTAGTTAGGTTCTCACCCACCTACAGATTTACCTTTTCAGGAACCGGATGAAGAAGCATTACTGTGTTTGGTTTATATGCTGTTGTATTAATTAGATTATTTTCTTCCCTCATCTTTGTTATTACAAGTTTGTAAGAGGGATAGGAATTGTATGTTTTATATGTATAATATACTGAATTATTATGTAAGGAGTCTTGTATATGAATATATGCCTGTTTGTATTTTTCTTAAGATAAAGTATTTATTTCTGGTTTTTCAAAGAAATCAGCGATACAGTGTCGAGTCATAGGCTCCTATTTTAATATCTAGTATGTAAAGTAGTCGTAATACTTCTTGCTATCAGAGTAGCGCAGCCGGAAGCGTGACTT
This sequence comes from Arachis ipaensis, assembly GCF_059453495.1. Taxonomy (NCBI): domain Eukaryota; kingdom Viridiplantae; phylum Streptophyta; class Magnoliopsida; order Fabales; family Fabaceae; genus Arachis; species Arachis ipaensis. The sequence goes on from NC_142438.1 coordinate 89,353,822, forward strand.
CTGATAGTGAGGGTGTTACATTTTGGTATCAGAGCGGTCTTTCCTGTAGAGCCTTGGGAATGGACTGATTATGCTTCAATTGCATACTCTGAGAGTCTGTCATGTAGTATGTCTTTTTTGAATAACAAGAATAGAGCTTAATGCACATGACGGTCTATTGATTAATGCCATTAGTCTTGCGTTGCATAATTCATGGTATTAAGTTTGGCCGGCTTAATACTAGTGAATTATATATATGTAAGCATTAATGGGTTATCATAGGCAATAATCGAGTCATAGATAATGCGAGTTGCGGGTTTCAGGAACGTTAGAAACTAAGTTCTAGAGATTAGTTCTGTTTCGACGTATAATCTTTATTCGTGCTTGACATTATCTTTTTCTTTATCAATTGTATTGGAATCTCTAACTCTTGATTTCTTCTTGGAATGTGTTTTGGATATTTTTCTACCATGTCTTGTCATTCATATATATCCTGGTTTGATTATGTTCCTAATTGTTGCTTGAATCTTTAAGGAACATTCAACCTTAACACTGTTCATAAATTTGGTATTTGTCAATTTGATCTCCAATTAGTTTTGGTGTAATGCATAATCCTTGATTCCTAAATCATTTGAAATCTTAAGAGTCGTGATTCGTAGTAAACTGATTATGCGATTTAGTCCTCCTGTTTTGTGTTTCGCAATTATTGTGTGTCCTGCTCGGATTACAATTTTTGGTTTTATGTTTCTTCATAAAAATAATAAAAATTGACCTTGATTTGATAAAATGCATTAATTATAGTAGTTTTCTTCTGCAACTCTTATCTTGGAATCTCTTTTAAAAATAGTTCTATTTTGGTTCTCTTTCTGTTTGATTCTGATTGTAACCATTATTTGAACTCTTAATACGACAACATTTGATTTTATAAGTACTCTCCTACAAAAATGAATAGTCTCTTTATATAGTTACAACATGCTTCTATCTAAAAGTACTACTTAATCTTTATTTATTTTTATAAGAATACCTTACCTCTAATTTTCTCATTTGAACCTAATTTGATTCTTTTATAACATTATTCGAATTTTATGCATATTTATATATTTACTTGATTATGTATCTACAAACTCTTCAGACCTCCTAAAGCAAGATTTTTGCTTTTATTTTAATTAATTTTTATTTAATAAACTTTATATAAATTATTTTCATTTGAATTTAATTTAGCATAACATAATATTTACCTTTGTTTAGTTTTTTTTTTTTTAAATATTGAATTTATATACTTTCTAAAAAAAAAAGATAAACCAATTCCCTTAGGTTCAATTTAAAGTTGTTCTAAGTTGTTGTACTCTTTTTCCTATTATTGTCCGTGTCAAAGCTCTTTGATTCAGAATTCCTTCTTAAGCTTTCGAATTAACTTCTTTTACATTACACTTTATTGTTTATGTACATCTTTGTTTGTTGATAATCTCACGTATTTTCAAAGTCTTTGCGAAATACCATCCTTGTCTAATTGTGAACCTGGGAAATCTCCCGATTTCTTGCAAATACCGTTTACGTCGTTTGTCCTTCTCTTCTTAAATTCCATATTCCTTGTATGTTAGCTCCTAGTGATGTGAATTGTGCGCATGAAAAATGAATTTGGTAAGTGTACAAAGTTATAAGGAGTCGCGGAGTTTCAAGGTAACGCAAACATCTATACTTTGCTCAGTTTTTCCCCATTGTTTATTTCATATTTTCTCTTTTTATTAGATAAGATGATCGTCCTCTTAAATTTATCTATTTCTTGTGGACCTTTCATTTGATTGCGTTCCTACAAATTCCCGTGGATTCTGTAAATGATGTCCTTGACTCTGGTCACTTTCTTGTGAATCATGTACTTTGATTCAGCTTAAATTCAATTCTAACGAATGCACCATTCTCTTCTCATCGTCTCCATTGAAAATCTTTAATCTTTTCATATGTCCACTTCTTATTTGTAAGCTGCTATTTGAAATCTTTAAAAACGTCTATCCTTGCCATTATACTTCTCTTTATAAAGTCTTGTACTCTTTGACATAACATTGGAATTATTTTGGGTATGATGCCGACCCTTGAATCTTTGAAACTGTAAAGTGCCCTTTTCATTATGTTGTATTGGCTTATGCATTCTAAACTGTGTCGTTCAATTTGATGTGTCATTCCTTTTCTCTTTTCTTGAAATGTAATTTAAATTTCTTTGCTTCGCCATTTGTACCTCACGCATATCTTGACTGTTTACACTTCTGACTATGTTAAAACTTTTGCAACACGGCTATTGATTCCATATTCCTCCATGAACTATGAAACTCCCGTGATCATTTGAAGTTGTTCCACGGTAACGCGTCACCGTAATCTTTAATCATTCCTTTTCTATGAAACCTCATACTTCTTCAACTCAGCTTGGATATGTTTCAAAGTAATGCGCTGAATTTCTTCTTATTGATCCTATTGAATTTCTTTGATCCAAGAGTTATCCTTGAAATTATCAATTGATTTCTTTCTAGCAAACTTCGTTGCTTGAGTATCCTTGTTTACCCGCAATTTTATTTATTCTTTCAAATTTTCGTGAACGCGGTCCTTGTCGCTTTTCTTTCTTTTCTATGGTCTATTATCCTTCTGAGTATACTCGAGATTAGTTTTGGTATCTTGTGTGACCGTTAGACTTAGTATACGACGTCACGGGGAGTTGTGAAACCTTATTTTATGTGAAAGAGTTCTGTTGATGTGGGACTTATGACCAGTAGTAAAGTTTGCGAAGTGTTTGACAAAGTCGAGAACCTTTGGATGAGTTGCTCAATGAAGAAAGGTTAAGAATGATGGAGATAAGTTATGTTGAAGTTTGAATAGTTGAGTCTCTGAAGTTGGTATGAGATTAGTATACGGACGTTAAGGACATCGTTTTAACTCCGGCTTGTTTTATAACCTTTTGCCGCCTTGCTTTACCATTACATGTTTGAAACATATCGCCTTGTACATCAAGACTATCTTGTAACTTCTATTTCGCATAATATTTATACCCTTTATACCTTTATACCATATAAAAATTCTGGTATTTGAAACTATATGAATATATTTCTGTTTGTATTTTCTTAAGATAAAGCATTTATTTCTGGTTTTTCAAAAAAATCAGCGATACAGTGTCGAGTCATAGGCTCCTATTTTAATATCTAGTATGTAAAGTAGTCGTAATACTTCTTGCTATTAGAGTAGCGCAGCCGGAAGCGTGACTTCTGATAGTGAGGGTGTTACATATTGGTATCAAGAGTGAAGTAATATGAAATCTCTTTTATTTTGTATCAATTTTCGAGGACGAAAATTTTTATAAGGCGGGTAGGATGTAAGACCCAAAATTTTCAAATAAATCTTGTTATGAATTAATTTCAATTCATTTATTCATTAGAAATTTTATTCTCAGAAATTATTTTATTAAAGTTAATTAAATCAAAATTAAATAAGGTTTTGATAATTAATTAGAATTTTACCTAATTTTATAATTATTGAATTATTTTTTATATTTAAATTATAAAGTTGGTAGTTATGAAATAATAAGAATTTTATATGATTTGATTTTAGATGATTTATATTTATATCATTTAATACTTTAAGTTAAAGATAAAGAAAATTAATTATATTACCATATTCAATTAGAGTAAATTATTGAGAATCAATTAGTATTTTTATACTACAAATAATATTTTAAAGTACTTTTAGAGATTAAATTAATTTTTCAAATATTAATACTTTATACTCCAATTTTATTAAAATTAAACAAAACCCCAATTTACACCAAATAAAATCCCAAAATTCCCAATCAGAAACCTTAATTTACTACCCTACCTCTAACCTAACCTAACCCCACCTCACCGCCACTCCACACCGCCACTCCCTTGACCCAACCCCATCCCCTTCAAAAAGAAGTAAAGAAAGAAACAGGAAAAAAAAAGAAGAAAAGGGAAAGAAACGCAGAACATGGAGGGAAGAAGAGAACGAAAACCGCGCCACCACATGCCACCGTGCCGTCATCACGCCGCCGCCACGGTTCCGAGGAGCTGCTACACGAGGAGCCCTGGTTCGTTCACGAGCCCCTGTCATGCACGAGCAGAGGAGAGAGATCAGGCAGAGAGAGAAACGCGAGGAGGAAGAAGGGATTCACGCTGCCAACTGTGTCGCCACCGCCGCGGGAGGGTCGCCGTCGTTGTGCTCGCCATCGTCGTTCTCGCCGCGCCGTCGTCGAGCCCGCCGAGCAGAAGCTGTTCGCCACTGCTAGACCTTTGTCGCTAGCGATTCGCCGCCGCTGAAGCCCATCACTGCTGCTGTGACACCGCCGCGGAGAGAGGGAGTGACGTGATTAAAGAGAGGAGGAGGAAGGAGACCTGCGCGCCGTCGGAGCCAATGTCGCCCAGTCGCCGCCGTTCATCCATTGCCATCACCGTTCAAGCCACTGCCACGCCTGGTTGTCGCCAGGGTTGCCACCACCGCGTCTCACCACTAAAGAGAAGCCTTGCCTACGCTGTTGCCGAACTGGGCCAGATTTACCGGTAACCCTGTTTCTGCTTTCCTGAATCCTGTTCCACTTCTATTCTGTTTCACTATTTTGATTATTGTTGGTATCTCTACTGCCTTAATTGTTCAGATTAATGCTACAACCGCCACTAGCTTGCCATTTCTGCTCGGCTGTGCCCTTATTCGCCGTTCTAATTGTTGAAAGAAAATATTGTCGAAGCTATAGTTTCTCCGTTCCCCATTCTCTTGTTTCTTTTCTGGTAAGACAAATTCTGTTGTACTTTATCTTGCCATAATGCTCCATTTCGATTCTATTTTATTAGTGCGTAATGTTCCTCTTTGCCTTGCTTGGTTGTGTTTATTCTAGCTGTTAGCTAAAGCTACTGTGTTTGTGATTATTACTTTTTCCTGCCATTCTTCTCCGCTAGCAGAGGGTGCTTGAAATACAAATCATAACGTAGCTGCTGTAGAATAAGGTGAAAAGAGGGTTTGTCACGTTAAAATCGCTACGGGTTTGATTCTTTGAGGTAGGGGTTTTTCTTAAAATTCATTTTATATTACAGAGTTGTTATAAATAGATATTAATGTAAGAAATATATGCCTGAGATTATGATTGTCTTATAAATGTGGTTGTTTGCTGGACTGAGTGCCTGATTGCTTAATTACCTGAGTAGTTTGTGATTGCTGAAAAGGAATTAATTCAAAAGGTTATTTAGTTAATTATTATGAAAAACGGCTTTCTTGGTTTTGAAGCTATTTTTGATAAGGTAAATGAAACGGCTTTGAAAATGATTTGGAATATGAAACTGAATTAATTTTGAAAACGGTTTAATTTTGAGTTAGTTTGACTTTATAAATAATTTAGTATTTGAGCTGGTTTGATTTTAAAAAGGATATTTATTAGTGGCACTGATTCACTTTGAAAACAATTTGATATTGGAACTAGTTGAATTTTGGAAAATGAATGAGATTTGGAAATGGTTGAGAAATGTTTGGATGAGACCCGAAAAAGGTGGCAATGTCCAAGTTCTAAAGAGGATGCTGCCAAAATTTTATAAAATTAGAAGTTTTATTTGAAGTAATTAATTAAAAAGATTTGTTCTTAAACATGATATTTTATAAGATTGATTTATTTATCAGAGAAAGAATTATGTTTTGAATTAGGATTTGTTAAGGGATGGAATGGAAAGAAGGATAATGAGGATTTTCTTTGAAATATGGTTTTGAAATGAATTTGGAAATGAGATTTGGATTGATGAATGATTATGATGTTGAGAATGTTGATATATGAATTTTGAATTATTCATATGGCTTATGAATTTGAAATATCTGAGATACGAGGTTCCCTGGATTAAGTGTCGTGGCTTGCCACCATGTGTACCAGATTGAAAACTCGATACTCTGTTGACCCTACGACGTAAGTGTGACCGGGCACTATATAAATTCCCGGGAATTTACCCCCATTGAGTAATATTGATTATTTGAGAAAAAGTCATGCATAGACTCTTGGGGATGCACGTCGGGGGACAGTCTAAGGACAATTCAGACTTGTCGGGTTGGCTGGATAACCGACAGATGAGCCTCATCAGCCATAGGACAGGCATGCATCATATGCATTTGTATGTTTTGCTTGGGTTTGAACTTGTTTTGGTTTGCCTAATTGCTAAACTGTTCTTAACTACTACTTGAACTATTTGCTGTAACTGCTACCAACTTGTGCTTTTCTTGTCTGTCTTGCCTGTATTTGTCATGGCGTGCTACATTTGAGAATGAACTTTGGTGCTGAATTAATGACTGTGTTGTTTGATTGCGTGGTTAGTTTCTGATTGAGATTTTCTTATAAGAAAGGAAAGGTTTCGGACTTTTGAAAAATTAAACATTGTTTCTTTGAAAAAGCTTTGAACGATCTCCTATTGGTTTTAAAAGATTCATAAGGAAATGATAATCACTGAGCTTGAAAACAGTTTTCTTATTAAATATCTTCTTATGACAACTTTGAAACTCTGTGGTGAGACCGTGTGGTTAGGTTCTCACCCCCTACAGATTTACCTTTTCAGGAACCGGATGAAGAAGCATTAAGAAAAGTTATACTGCGTTTGGTTTATATGCTGTTGTATTAATTAAATTATTTTCTTCCCTCGTCTTTGTTATTACAAGTTTGTAAGAGAGATAGGAATTGTATGTTTTATATGTATAATATACTGAATTATTATGTAAGGAGTCTTGTATATGAATATATGCCTGTTTATATTTTTCTTAAGATAAAGTATTTATTTCTGGTTTTTCAAAGAAATCAGTGATACAGTGTCGAGTCATAGGCTCCTATTTTAATATCTAGTATGTAAAGTAGTCGTAATACTTCTTGCTATCAGAGTAGCGCAGCCGGAAGCGTGACTTCTGATAGTGAGGGTGTTATACTAACGACTGCTACATTATACGTTCTAGCGACTATTTGATGTGACAATTGAATTTTTTTACCTTAATTTTTTTCAACTAAACACTTAAAACTCTAATATAAGTCACGGATACCTAAGTTAAAAAATCAAACTATGTAAATTAAAACCTTAAAAATCAGATTAAAGCTCGAATATAACTTCAAACAAAACTTTAACTTATGTAATGATTAATTTAAATGAGAATAAAATAAATCAACATTTAACATAATTTTTATCAATGTTTTCAAATTCGAAATTTCTATATCAAAATTAACTAGGATTTCTCTTTAAATTAAAAATTTAATGAAATAGTAACTTTAATTATCTTAACCAATATCCTAATTAATTACTTTTATGTCTTAAAAAAACTGTATATGAAAAGAAAATAATTAATTTGTCTATTTTAATAAATAGTTATTTTACTAAAATGAAAGAAACTATTTTTTAAAAATTTTTTAAGAACTAATTAATATTATATATATTTTATTACATTACATTTAGTTATAAAAATATTATTTATTTCTAATGCTTATACTAAAAATAAAAAGAAAATTTAAATCAGTGAATTTTAATCTATAATTTAATAATAATATAGTAATTATTTTATATATTCTACGAATATAAATTAATTATTTTTTTATTTATAAAAATTTTAAGAAGCTTGAGCTTGTTATATATATTTTGATGAATGTGTTATATTTTTTTATATAAATAATTAAAAAAAAATCTAATAGTTAATCTATTACCTTTTTGATTTTAGTCCAAATTAAATATTTTTTATTGTTTTTGAAAAAAAATCTTTTGAAGAATTTAATAATATGTGATGAGGAACACCGAATAAATTATATAAAAATCAATTAAAACACAACATGAAAACATCTTTAGTAAAAGATAAGATAAGCGTCTTTATCTGAATTTTCAACTATATTAAGTGTACGTAAAAATTCAGTTACCAAATTAGTTACTAATATAAAATATATATTAAAATATAAAATATATAATAAAAATAAATTAAACAACACGTATATTTATATATATAAATATATAATTATAATAGCTGATTTTTGTTGTGTATAATATTTTTATAGAAACAATATATTCTAAATGTGCTCCATTCTATCATATTTAAGAAATTAGTTTGAATGGTATTATTGAAAAAGAATATTACGCTCTACTAACTTTCATAGTACGACGTTCTTTTACATACATGTTGTTTGAAGCTTATCCTTATCTTCTCCGAGAAGTACCTCTCTGGTGCTTGAGGTAAAGCAAAGTATTTTTTGAAAAATAATACCCATTTTCGTGCAAATTCAGCGGTTTCTTGAAGAGTCTCAAAGGTGAGCATGGAAGTTCCATCATCAGAATTTAGAAACGTCAGGATCGTGAGTCATATTCTAATTAGTGTCTTTAAAAATGCGGCAAAATTTTCAGCTAATGTTCCAAAAAATGTAACGATTTATTATTATTATTATTATTATTATTATTATTATTATTATTATTATTAGGGGTAAGTATGGTTTTGGTCTCAAAAGTTTAGCGACAGAATCGAAACCGTCCTTCATCTAATTTTCGATTTAAAATTGTCTTTAATATTTTTTTTTCGTATTAAAATCGTCCTTTTTAATAAAATTTTTTGTTTTATTCCTAAACTACCCCTATTCCTATTTTAATAATAAAAATTATAAAATTAAAAAAAAAGAGAGAAAACGCGTGTTGGGGGAGGGGGAAGAAAACACATTGGGGGGATGTGGAAGAAAAGGGTATACGAAGAGGGAGGGGGACAGCGTCGGCGAGCCTCCGTCGTCGCCGCCGTAACCTCGTCGTCGCCGCCGCCTCCTCCAGAACTCTGTTGATGATGACGATGAAGGGGAAGGGAAGCCGCCGTCCCGCTGCCGCAGTCTCGCCGTCCCGCCGCTGCAGCCGCTGCCTCTCTCTTGTCCAGATCAACCGCGACCCTCTCCCCTCCTTCTCTTCTTTTCTGTCTCAGATCTCCTCGAACGCCGTGACCTCGTCGTCACCGCTGCCTCCTCCAGAACTCTGATGATGATGACGATGAAGGGGGAAGGGAAGCCGCCGTCCCGCCGCCGCCGTCTCGTCGTCCCGCCGCTGCAGCCGCTGCCTCTCTCTTGTCCATATCAACCGCGACCCTCTCCCCTACTTCTCTTCTTCCCTGTCTCAGATCTCCTCGAATGCCGTGACCTCGTCGTCGCCGCCGCCTCCTCCAGAACTCTGATGATGATGACGATGAAGGGGGAAGGGAAGCCGCCGTCCCGCCGCCGCAGTCTCGCCGTCCCGCCACTGCAGCCGCTGCCTATCTCTTGTCCAAATCAATCGCGACCCTCTCCCCTCCTTCTCTTCTTCCCTGTCTCAGATCTCCAAAAACTAGAGCTCACCGCCGGCGAGCCTCTCCTACTTCACCATGGCGCAGCAACGTGGAGCCTCCCCTGCTTCACCACCACGCAGCAACGTGGAGTCTCCTCTGTTTCACCACCGCCAGCGAGCCTCCCTGCTTTCCCTCCCTCAGTCCCTGTCGCAGAAGGAATCAGAGCCACCACTACCTGTTACCCTCCCTCCAGCCCCTTGATCTGATTCTGGGTTAGTTTAGCTGGATTTTAATTTTCTATTAGTTGATTTTAGGTTATTGAATTGCTGAAAGTTGCTGCTGAATTGTTGTTGTTGTTGAATTAGCTTAGGTTATTGAATTTCTGTTAATGGTTAATTGTATACAAGATCCATGGTTGTTGTTCTTCTGCATCTGGTTGTTGCTATTGAATTTGATGTTGGTCTGGATTTTCCTAATCTGTTCTTGTTCTTGTTCTGGATTTTCCTAATCTGTTCTTATTTCTTGTTCTTGTTTCTTATTTTCCTAATCTGTTCTTGTTTCCTAATCTGTTTCTCATTTTCCAAAATTTATAGATTTTTTATTTTTGTAATTGAAGATAAATTTGGGTATTTTTAATTCTTGTAATTGGATTTTGTTAATTGTATCTAAAATTTTAAAATTTTGAATTTTGTTAATGGAAGAAGAATTTTTATTCTGAAATTGTTCTGAATCTGGAATTGAAGAATTTGTTAATGGAAGAAGAAGAACAATTCTCCTGAAAAGAAGAAGAACAAGAAGAATGAAATGGTGGAAAAAAAGGGTATTTTTGTCATTTAGAAAAAAATTTATTAGAAAGGACGATTTTAAAATGAAATGCAACATTAAGGACGATTTTAAATCGAAAATTACAAGAGGGACGATTTCGATTCTGGCAAAAAACTTTTAGGACCAAAACCATACTTAACCCTTATTATTATTATTATTATTATTATTATTATTATTATTATTATTATTATTTAACACAATGACTAATTTATATGAATCCATGCAACGAAAGTATTGATTATGCTACATATTTATAGAATTTTTTAGAATTTGTATGATCTTGTTTCATAAAAATAAATATCTAAATATTATAATGAAAAATTTTAAAAAATAAATAAATAAATCAAATAACGAACTAGAAAGAACTAAAAAGATAATATCTAGAAATATCTATAATATCTAAGAAGTAGAATTATCTAAAAATTATAATGAATCAACTTGTGAAAACTATAAATAAGCCACTATAGAACTCATTGTAACTAACTAAACTACAAGAAACAGTATAATTATTGACGCCAAAAATTAACGGTCAGATTTTTTGTCTATATTTTTCGACGGCTTGTCGTCGATAATTTTTGACAGCTTGTCATCGATAAAATAGTTGGTGAAATACTAAAATGAAAAAGAAAACGAAAAAAGAAATTATTAGAAATAAAATACTAAAATTGAGGGTCATGTCGTCTATTATTTTGATAACCTTCTAACATATTAATATTATTGTCACATTGTCGACGAAATAATTGGTGAATTTTTTTTTAAAATCAACGGACCAGTTGTCTATTTTAGTAATTATAATATCGACAGCTTTTATCATCGATAATTTAAACGATTGAAATCTCTTTCTAAAATTGAATAAATGGTACAAATTTATTATATAAAATAGACAACTAAAATATTGATTTTTATTTTAACTAAAATTCACAAAATTAAACCCAATTTTTATCAAGGAAAAAATCACCCCACGTTTACTTTCCGCGTCCATCGTATCACTCAATTCTCGAGTAAATCCCCATAGTGGTCCTCGAGATTGACGCCGTGCATTAAAATCATCCCTGAGATTCTAATTGCACCAATTATGTTCCTGAGATTGGAAAAATTGCACCATAGTAGTCCCTGACCCGTTTTCCGTTAACGACGCGCTGACGTGAATTGATGACGTGGACCTTTGGTGACACATGTCACCTCATGGTTTGGCCACGTGTAACAGTATGATGACGTGTCGGTCAACGACACGTGGCATGCTGACGTAGATGTGTATGCCACGTGTCACAATGCTATTTTGCCACATGTCAGATTATGCCACGTGTCACAATGCTATTTGTCCACGTGTCATCCACTATGTCATCGTTACATGCACCAAATTGGTCCCTTACTTTGCATCAAATGACTCATTTTAGTCCCTGAAATTGAATGCCGTGCACCAAATTAATCCTTTCATCAGTTTTTTCTCATTTTTTTATAAATTTAAATTTTTTAATATTTTTTTATACACTAATTTTAATTATATTTTTTATTATACATATTTTATAATGAATTTTTTAATTAATAATGTTAACTTGTATCATTAGAGTACATGTTAACTAAAACCAAAACTTTATTATTGTCTCTTGTGTTTATTTGTATCTGTTTTAATACTGTTCAAGTCATGGTTACAATAAGTACTTATATTGATTAATAGTGTAATATATGAAAAAGTCGCCTAATTAAGATATAGATAAAATGAATTATAATAATCGACAGTATAAATCTATCTTATTAATTTAGTGAGAAGTTAATTATATGAAAAATCGGACATTCTTAAAATGGATGGGAATAATGAATTTATATTAGTTAATAAGTACCTTATCAAGTATTCCTAAAATATTTATTAAAGTGTTAAATATTAAAAAAATTGTATTAAGGAATATTATTATACTCGTAACTTACACTCTTTATTAAATCAATATCAATATGTCACATAATTCTTTTACTAAAATATTGTAGAAAAAAATTGTATAATTAAAACTAATATTTTAAAAATATTTTATAAAAACACTTGTATTTAAATAACTTGTGAAAAGATAAAATTAAAATTAGTATTCAAATATATAATGAGAATTTTAAATTTATAAAAAAATGAGAGAAAACTAATGAAATGACTAATTTGATGCATGACATTCAATTTCAGGGACTAAAATGAGTCATTTGATGTAAAGGGACCAATTTGGTGCACATGTAACGATGACATAGTGGATGACACGTGGACAAATAGCATTGCGACACATGGCAAAATAGCATTGTGACACGTGGCATACCCATCTACGTCAGCATGCCACGTGTCATTGACCGACACGTCATCATACCGTTATACGTGGCCAAACATAAGGTGACACGTGTCACCAAAAGTCCACGTCATTAAGCCACGTCAGCGCGTCGTTAATGGAAAACGGGTCAGGGACTACTATGGTGCAATTTTTCCAATCTCAGGGACGTAATTGATGCAATTGAAATCTCAGGGACGATTTTAGTGCACGACGTCAATCTCGGGAACTACTACGGGGATTTACTCCTCAATTCTCCAAAAATTAATCTCAAGCCTTCAAAAAACCAGAACATACACTAATTAACCCCAAATTTTCAGAGTAAGGCTGCTTCTTCTTCTCCAACGCCCGAGAGTAGAGGCCAAAGACAAAGTCACGGTCATGGATAAAATCTCTCTCTCTCTCATTGTGATTTGTGAATCTGCATGTAAGTTCTTCTTCTTCCACAGATTCGTCGTTGCAACATCTTTGCCGGTCGCCCGTCGCTATGAGCCCGTCGTCGTCGCAGCTTCTTGTAAGTTTCCCTCTGTCTCTCTCTGATTATTATATTTATTTTTTCAGTTTTTGTATTTACTATTTTCATCATGAAAGTCTGAATTTGTATTTGTTAATAACAATCGCATCAATATTACTAAAACTTAGTTAGCATAATCAATTCTTCTTGATTTGGAGATTCGATTTACTTATTGAATTTTCATCTGTTTTGCTGGTCACTGTGGTTTGGTAGGGTTTCTATTTGATTTAACATTTGTTTTAGTGAATTTATGCTCTAAATTTACCAGTTTGTTGTTTATTTTACTTTTGTTAGTGTGGAATCTGTGGAAGAATAATCTGGATTTACAATAATTTCTTTGTAGAGATCAGACATGCAGCAAAACTATGCCTGGATCACTGGAACATGATGGACAGTTCAACCATTGAAAATCTGTAACCATTTTTCATTTTACTCCATCATTGATTTAAGGATTGGGTCTTAATAATGCTAGTCTGCATCCAACAGCAATATATATGTATATACTTTTTTTTAAAACAAAACAAAGTTTGTAGTTCTTAGTTTATCCTTAAATTTTTAGGTTATTCATCATTTGAAAACTTTAAGACCACATCAATTGCTTGCGCAAATGGTATATATGTACTGCCTTCCTAGCAATGGCCGACACATTGAATAAGATCAGTTATGGAGAATTGAAACAGATGAAGACTAAGATGCAACAACTTTACCTCACCATGGCACCTGCTTTGAAGCCATTAGAAAGTTTGTTCATTTGTTTTATTCCTGTTGAAAATAATAATCTATACAATATAAAAGTATTCCCATTTGTAACCTTTTTTTGTTGTCTTCTAACTCTATTGAATTTACCTTTTTCAAGTTCAGGTATAGTTTTTATGAGATATAAATGTATAAACATGTTAAAAGGAAAAAATTACTGCCACTAAGATGCTACCACTAGCCTACTACAATCAATGTTTATGTATTACTTTAATTGCACACTTGGCCTGTATATGTATGTACATTGCATTCTGCATCATTAAAATGTGACTTCCAATTCTTATGTTAAATTTAAATAATATATGCATTTTGTGAAAAAGTAGTTTTACTCTTTAATGTTATATTATTTTTAATTACATTACTCATTAAAATTAAAAATGTGACTAGATTGGCACTGCAGAGCTTGTCAAGTCGCTAGCAGCAGCAGTATAATATTCAACTTAGTTCATTTGTTTATTTCTTAGACATAAAAGGAGTAATTGCCTCAAAGAGCATTCATTGTCATTGCTATGAATGTTCAAAAGTTGGGAAGTACCCTAAATCAATATTCAAGAGGATGAGATAATTTTTGCTTCCTGTGTTGTTCTTCTTGTTGGCTTTTTTATTTAGTTGTGATATTTGATTTAAATGTTACAGATTTCGAGTATCTCAACATATAGTAACCTCAATTATTCTGTAGCATAAACTCAAGTTTTTTTTATTCGCTACTTTTTTCAATTGTTCTATTTGTATTGAGCGACTTTAATTTGTTTTCTTTTGTTTTAGATTGAATCTTAACTCTATAGTTACTCTATAATTTGTTTTCTTTTTGGTGATGCAAAACCAGGTTAAACCAAGCCATGTTGATACCATTTTGCTACAAGAAAGCTCTTATTTTTTGTGATCTATAGTCTACCTCAAAATATTCCAATAAGCAAGGCACTAAGTACTCATTATGTTTTATTTCTTAAGTTATTTCTATTAGATTTTGATAGGAACTAATCATACTTTTGAAGCACCATTTTGGCCATTTTAGCTGAAGAGATCACTATGGTGGTTAATTATCCCAACTTCAAAGTCATTATTGGGCCATGAATAATTGCAAGAATAGCAGAGAAATGGTGGGGTTTTTTTCCAAGTTGGTGTAGGTTTCCAATGATGGGAAGAAGAGAAGGTCCTGGTGGAAGTTTGTAGCTTGCTTTGCTTCTTCTTACATTTCAATGATGGAGAAAATAAAGAGTGGTGCAAGTCAGAAAAAAAAGAAGAAGCAGCAGCATCGACACAACTCTTTGGAGAGTTTAAGAGAGACAAGAATTGGATCCAGAATGGTGCTGAGAAGTGTGAAGTTGTAGAACAAGCTTTTGAGAAATGTGATTGGAAATAAATGAAATTATGTCTAATCTCAACTAAGAATGGAGAAGCAATTCTATTTATATACTATATGACTATCATATTTATGTTGTCTTAAATCTTTATGCTAGAGGATTGTTTATTATTTTGTTAAGTTTATAAACTTATTATTTAATATTTAGTACAAATTTTATTTTTATATTTAAAATTTTAGTTGGCTCTTTATTTAATATTTATTATAAATTTTACTTATATATTTAAAAGTTTATTTACATAATTGTCTACAATTTTTTTAAATAAAAAATATGACTATTAAAATCGACAACACTCTTGTCGCTTTTTAAATTTAAAATAGACTAACGAAAATAAAAAATTGACGACATGCTTGTCAATATCTTAATAATTAAATCGACGGCTACTTTGTCAATATTAATGTATCAAATATCGACACACAGGTTGTCAATTTTATGTAATATTATCGACGGCAACTTTTTCGATTTTACTAAATAAGTAAAAATGTTAAACTCATATTATAGATGAAAATGGTATCAATTTTATTGAACACTTATCGACGGTCCTGTAAGCTGTCGATTTTATTAGAATTTCGAAAAATTGACACGTTAAAAAGTGACAACTTGTGCCGTCGATTTTTAGAATTATCGACGGCAAAGCCGTCAATTTGGTCGTCGATTTTAACGGTGTTTCTTGTAGTGTAATAAACACAAATTTCACTAGCCTTTGTACTCTCTCCTTAACCCATCAATAATATATCTATCAATTTTCTCAAACCATTCATGCACTACTTATTCATTAAAACTATCCTTGCTATAATATTCAAGTCCATACTACACTAAACCAACAACAAACTAAACTAACTATGATATCAGAGCTACGTTCAATCATTTGTTGGGTGTAGAATCTTTCTTTCTAACTATCAACTATACATATCCACCACATTATAACCCACTCCAATAAATTTTTTTATAACCATGACTATTTCAACTATAAATATTTTTGTGCCCATATTGTCCAAAGACAATCATGAAGACTGGTATTCTCAAATAAAAATATTTCTACAAGCACAAGATTTATGGGATGTTGTCCATGAAGGGTTTACCATGCCAGAGAATCAAGCAACACTTTCTGCTGCAGAAAAGAAGAAATTGAAGGAAGAGCAAATAAATTATATTATATTTCTCTAGCTTTCCCCCAACAAACTATAACGAAGACAATCTTCTCAACAACAAAAAGAATATTGTCAGGTAAGAAAGTGTAGAAAAATTTTGAGTATGAGTTCAGAGGCTACACAAAAGGTACGCACAATCTTTCTCCAATCTCTAAGGAAGCAATACACAAATATGAAAATGAAATATTCTGAGAAAATAAAAAGTTACTATACAAGATTAATGAGTTTAGTAAATGAAATAAAAGCTTATGGAGAGGACTTACTCGATAAAAAGATAGTGGAGAAAATACTCATTAGTTTGCCTTTCAAATTCGATTCTAAAGTGTCTAAAATTGAGAAAACTAAGGATTTATCAACACTACTAACACTAACAGAGTTAATAAGTTCATTACAAACTACCAGACGATGATCCTGCTCCTACCGTCATGCCTCCTCCTCCTGCTCGTTCTTCTAGGGTAAGGAATCCACCTCCTCATCTTCTTGATTACCATTGCTTTTCTACTATTCTTCATCAACATGAACCTAAGACATTCAGAGAAGCCTCCTCAAACCCAAATTGGCAACAAGCAATGCAAGAAGAATTACAGGCTCTTGAAAAAGCACACCACTTGGGATCTGGTTGATCCTCCTTCTGATCAGAAAGTTGTGGGCAGTAGATGGGTATACAAGATCAAGACTCGCTCTGATGGCTCTATTGACCGTTATAAGGCCCGCTTGGTTGCTCAAGGTTGTACGCAAGAGTATGGTATTGATTATGAAGAGACTTTTGCCCCTGTCGCTCGTCTTATGTCTGTTAGAGCTCTTCTTGCCATTGCCGCGGTTAAAAAATGGTCTCTCAGTCAGATGGATGTGAAGAATGCATTTCTTAATGGGGATTTGAAAAAGACAGTCTATATGAAACCACCTCCGGGATATCCTTGTCCTTCTAATAAGGTTTGTCTCCTTCGCAAGGCACTTTATGGACTTAAGCAAGCTCCTCGTGAATGGTTTGACAAGTTCAGCACTACCATATACAGTCTTAGTTTTACTTCTAGCCCTCATGAGAATGCGCTCTTCATTCGTAAAAGCGAACGTGGAGTTGTTCTTCTACTTTTGTATGTTGATGACATGATAATTACTAGGGATGATGTTGATGGTATCTCTGATCTCAAGGCCTCACTTCACCGTACCTTTGAGATGAAAGATCTTGGTTCTCTCAGCTATTTTCTTGGTCTCGAGGTCATCTCCACCGATGATGGCATCTATCTCTCTCAAGCTAAGTATGCTTCAGATCTTCTTGCTCGCACTGGGATTACAGATAGTCGCACTGAGTCTACTCTTCTTGAGCTTAATGTTCGATTTACCCCTATAGATGGCACTGTTTTGGATAATCCGACTCTCTATCGACAGTTAGTTGGCGGTCTCGTCTACTTGACTGTCACCCGACCAGACGTCGCCTATCCGGTTCATGTACTTAGCCAGTTCTTGTCAGCTCCTCGTACTACTCACTATGCGGCAGTTCTACGCATTCTTCGCTACATCAAAGGCACTCTCTTTCATGGCCTTTATTTTTCTGCTCATTCCTCTTTGTCTCTTCAGGCTTACTCTGATGCTGATTAGGCTGGTGATCCCACTGATCGTCGTTCTACTACTGGTTATTGTTTGTTTCTTGGAAACACTCTCATTTCTTGGCGTGCTAAGAAGCAAATGTTCACTGCTCGCTCAAGCACAGAAGCTGAGTACCGTGCCCTCGCTGACACCACTGCTGAAGTTGTCTCGGTTTGTTGGCTTCTCGAAGATTTGGGTGCTCCTCAGTCGTCCCTTACTGATGTTTTTTGTGATAACTGCAGTGCTATTCAGATCGTCCATAATGATGTATTTCATGAACGCACCAAACACATTGAGCTTGATTGTCACTTTGTTCGGAAACGTATCCTTATTGATGCTATTCGTCTCGTTGCTGTTGGAACACTAGATCAGACTGCTGATATCTTCACGAAAGCTCATCACCCGACTCGTTTCCGGACTTTGTTATCCAAACTCAAGTTGGTATCCTTAGCTCCCACTTGAGTTTGAGGGGGGATGTTAGAGAATCATTAGCATCAATTTAGATCAATTAGTATCGTCTATTTTTAAATAGTATATCTGTATATTAATTATAGGATTCTATGCCTTTATTACTCTGGTTCATTTAGCACCTATAAATACCTCTTGTATATTGTACCTTTTGATCACATTTCAATAATACACTTTTCAGATTCCTCTCATAGTCTCTTGTTTCTAACAAAGATGATGAAGATTCAATAAAAAATGTAGTTCAGTCTAAACTCAATATAAAATCTTAGAATCTAAATAAAAGAGGAGAAAAAAGACAAAAAAAATTCTAGAAGTTCAGACACTTCTAGAAAAATAGAAAATAGAATAAAAGATAGGAAACAATATTCTTCATGTGGCATATGCAAGAAAATCAACTACCTAGAGAAGGGTTGTTGGCATCGTGAAAAATCACAGTGTCGCAATGTAAAAGGTTTGGGCATATGGAGAAAGACTGTAGGATCAAGATCAATTATCGCGCAAACTTCTCTGAAGAAAAGGAGGGAGAAAAGTGCCCCTTCTATGCATCATCACAAGAAGAGCGAAAGAAGAAAGATGAATATGGTATCTCGATAGTGGTTGCAGTAATCACATGACAGGTGATCAAAGCCTATTTAGTAAGATCAATAAATCTGTTCGATCTGGCATCAGACTGAGTGATGAAACAATCGTGCAGGCGAATGACAAAGGTACAATCATGTACCTTTGTACAGGCGAATCATAAAGGCACTATAAATCAAGAAAATCAATCTCCCTAAATCTTTGATAATAAGAACAATAGTTGAGCATAAGGAAATTTTCAGAAAAGCAAGGGTTAAGAAAATTCTCAGGTTTCAAATCTTAGTCAAAAGCAAAATTCATTTTATAATCACCAACCAAAAGGCAAGCATTCACAATCTTTCTCTCAAATTATTAAGTAGGAAATAGTTCCGTGACAGAAAAGCCATGTTTAGCAACAAAGAACCATAACGGAACCAAATCATTAAATTAGAAAAGCATAACTAAACTTCAAGATCGGAAAAGACTTTCGATCCGACTAACTGATCACCCAAATAATTTACTACACTTAAGCAAAGAAAATCACCAATCAAACAAACAACAATAACATTCTATTCATATGTTTCATCACATAGTCCTTCTTCTTGAGCAACTAATTAACAAATTTTAAAATTATTGATTTGAAAGAAAGAATTAAAACCTAATCAAAATTATGTTAGCTTCAAAGATCATCAACATAAGAATAAATTTGTTTTATTGAAATCCAGAAGAAAGCATCTCAACTATCAGCTAAGCAAATTCACAATCCACAAATCCGAATACAGTTGTATAAAAAGAATCATATTCTAATTCACATAAAAAATATTGAATCTTTTAGTTCATGAATGAAATCTTGAAATCCAGAACTATAGAGAACAACATGAAGACGAAGAAGGTTAAAGCAAATATTCACAAAAGCGAGGAAGAGTAAAATCAACTAAAAGATAAAGAGTTAAAACCGAAACCATTGCACCAACGCGTTCAAAATAACCTACCAAAGGATAAGTCAAGATTGGATATAAGTAAAGGATAGGAGTAGCAAGAAGCGGCAGAGGACGCATGATCACAATAATCAAAAGGCAACAATGACATAGAGGACAAGGATGACATTCCTATAGGCCTCTGATAGTGCCACAATTTGTACAAATAGGCGCGCTTCTATTTATACAATTGTGACCCTACCATAGGACACTTACTCCATATTACACAAGTTAAACCTAGGCTCTGATACCACTTTGTCACGACCAAAAATGAGCCATGACCGACGTTCAGGGAGACAGTCCCCTAGCATGCCTATCAGACTCAAATATAAATTAAATAAGAAAGTTACAAAGATTTTAAATAATTTACAAGTTCTAAAATAAATAGTTATACATTTTTAACGAAAGTTAAAATAACTAAGAATGGTTGGATCCTGCCTGTGACATACGGAGCATACAACGTCAAGGAACTCAACAAGGAACAGATATCCATTGTAGATCATAATTCTTGAATAGAGAGCTCACATATTCAAGTATTTATTCCTGAAAAATATTCTTAGAAAAACGGAATGAGTTTTGTAACTCAGTGACTAGACAATACATTTACAATCCACATGAGACCATATAAATATTATTATTAAAGTAATTTTTAATTAGAAAACAGTAATTGATCATAATAAGTGAATCAATAAGGGAGTTCTCATATAGAAATCAAATCAAAAGTTTACACTTGGGCGGCTCCACCTCTATGGGTAGCCCTTTCCTTTTGTGTGTCCTAACAGAATAACAAATCTAATGTGCAGCCTACACATTAGGCTAGTAACACCCCTGCTAGCTAGAGTCTGAGTTAGATGCATCTAAGTTAACGTCATAACCGCTGTTAACTACGGTTTTCTAATATGAGCCTCTCAAACTAATTCAAAACATATAGTTTCAATTACAATAAATATTTAATCTTTCAGATATATAAAGTATCGAATCAAATCAAATCAGATAATAATTTCTTGTCAAAAATCTTTTCTAACTATACTTTTTCAATCACAAAAACAAATTTTACAATTTCAAAATAAGTGAGTGATCAACAAATACTTTAATGCTTCAAAAGTATGTATTTGAGTAAAATCAAATATTCTAAAATAATATAAAACTTTATCAAACATATACATATAGTCTCATATAAAATTTCTAAGGTACGAGCTTCATAAAAATAATTATCCAACTATAATAAATCAATTATTTTAATCAAATCAAAATTCTTCAACAATAATTTTATAAATATAATTAAAAACTTAAAATAGCATAAACCAAAAGGTTAACGGTTATAAATGTAAAGCTTACTCACAACATGGTCCTAAGGGACCAAAGAGACTAAATTCGGAGTGCCAAATTCAAGGTGAGGAGGATTGAAGTAGAATAGAAAATGAGCACAAAATTTGGACCAGAGTAGCAACAAGATGGAGTTGGCGATAGTTCTGGGAATCTAAAACATGACAAAACTAAAATTGAATTAAAACAAGGACAAGGCAGATTAAATGGTGGCATAATAGGACAGGAAAGCTAGAGCAGAATTAAGGAGAAAGGCTGGACTAGGATAGTGACAAGAACGGTTCAGCTCCAGCAGCACCACCAACTCTAGCTGCAAGGACGATGGCTTGGTTCAGGTACATCCGAACGTCGACAGGAACAACGCAGCAATGGACAGTGCCTCCTCCCTGGCGTTTCTCTCTCTCCGCGAACTCCTCTCTCTCTTTGAAACTCCAAATCTGCAACTACGTCGACGACTGTGAGGCTGGCTTCGACGGCGGAGGCTAGGTCTCCGGCAGTGACGGCGACGGAACCTCCCTCCTATATCCATCGTGCCTCTTTCTTTTCTGCACGTTCTCTTCTCTCTGCTCAGGCTTCCCTCAGCGACGGTGACAGTCTTCCACGTGCAGCCACGACGATGACAGTGACGGCGGCGTGGCCCTCAGCAACATCATCCTCCTTCTCCCCCTCTTCCTTTCTTCTCCCTCTCTGCTTTCCCTCTCTCTTTTTCTTTCTTTCATTCTCAGCAGTGTGTGCATGTTAAGAGATATTTAGGGTTTAGTTTGGAAAAAAAGGAGTAAGGATATTTTAGGGATTTTACAAATAGAGGATATGAAACAACAACATCATCAGCCGGGTAAACTGGGTGAATGGTTTAAAGCTAATCAAATTGGAGTCAAGGTGGAACGAAGGGAGGAGACAAGGAAAGGGGAGAGCAATGAAGCACGTCTGAATGGGGAAATAAGGAAGAAGAAACCAGTCCCAGATTGTTCAGTAGACCAATTTACAGGCCAGAATTTCAAAGTCAGCAACAAAGAGAATGAAACTCAACAATCTGACACTGGTGCCCGGTGTGAAGGGGAATCAAATTGCATCCTAATGTTAACCTAATAAAGTGACACAAAAACATGCTGTAAGAGATCCTCTTCAAGAAATTGAGACTAGTTCAAAGGCACAAAAGGGAGATAGTGAAGAAATATCACTCTCTAGTGGGGTTAAAAAATTGAAGAAGTTGGCGAGAAAAGGAGGAGGGGAGCTAGTTCACCTTGCTGAGTAGAAAAGGAGTGTTCAGAGTCCGAATAAATATAGCGTACAAATTAGAACCGCTTCACCTACAGCTTTAATCAGTACATATCCCCCCGGTGGATCGCAAGTTCCTCTTCCAATATTGCACCTTCTTTTGGACTTTTTCTTTGATGTCACTGAAGGTAGTTTTCTTAGAGCGATGGACCACCGATGGTAACACTAGGTATTTATCGTGTACTTCAATATGATCAACATTCATAATTGCTGCTAGTTGTTCCCGGATGTCTTGTGGAGTATTATTACTGAAAAATGATGATTTAGGTAAATTCACTTTTTGCCTGCTTATACTTTTATAATTCATGAGCAATGAGAGGATATTCTGGCAATGTTCTGGCAATGCCTTACCAAAAAGGATTGAGTCATCTGTAAATAGTAAGTGGTTTATTGTTGGACTTCTCTTATTTATCTAAATTTCTTGTATAAGCTTGTTTTGTTCTGCCTCATGTAGCATGAAGGATAATCCTTCCACACATATCAGAAAAGATAAGGTGATAAGGGGGTTTCCTTGACGGATTTCTCTTGTTGGCTTAAAAAAACTATAAGGTTGACCCTCCATAAGTACATAATAAGAAACAGTAGAGACTAATTTTGTTATCCAAGAAATCTATTTAACATCAAAGCCCATCTTATGCAACATAAACTATAAAAAATGCCATTCAACTCTATCATATACTTTACTCATATCTAACTTCATTGCCATTTCATAATCAATCCCTCTTTTCTTAGTTTTTAGATAGTACATTCATTCATGAGCTATTAGTATATTATCAGAGATTAATCTTCCTTTTAGGAAGGCACTTTGGGTAGGACTTATAATCACATTCATGAAATTTTGTAATCTATGAACCAACACCTTTAAGATAATCTTATATACAACCGTAGATAAACTAATTGGTCTCACCTCTGTCATATCTCTGGCACCAGGAATCTTTGGGATTAAACAAATTTAAGTGTGATTGAAACTCTCAAATATCTTTCCTCCTCCAAAGAAGCTGCGTACTACTTTATGCTCATCTCTGCCAACTATGTCCAAGTATTCTTGAAAGAATTTTGCCGTAAAACCATCATCACCCGGAGCACTAGTCGCATATACAATAAAAGCAACCCTCTTAGTTTCTTTAGTGGATAATATTTCTGTCAGTCTAAGATTCATGCTAGCTATAACCATGGGCTGAAAGTGTTTAAAGAAAGGGGATGGATCTTCCTTATTGGTTGAAGTAAATATATTTCTGAAGTAGTTTTCACCTACATTTGCAATGCCCTCAGGGGTGGAAGTAAGAACACTGTCCTCTCTTACTAGTCCTCAGATTTTATTTCTCCGATTTCTAGCATGAAATTTCTAGTGAGAAAATTCGTGTTACGATGCCCTTCCTTCAACCATTTGCACCTGGATTTTTCCTTCCAATAAGACTCCTCTTTAGCATAAACATCTTCCAGCTTCTTTTCAATTTTAATCACCTCAAAACCTCCATGTGTGCCTTCTCCTCTCACTTCCTCCAATTACGTCACCAAATCATCTATTTCCTTTTTAGAGTTATTATTAGTCTAAGTCTTTTAGGTAAAGAACTTATGCCTACATACCTTAAGTTTTTGGGCTAGGATAAACATCGGGAAACCATATACCTCTGTAAGCCATGCCTCCTCAATTAATATTCTAAGTTCATCCCTTGCACACCACATTTCTTGAAATCTGAATCGTCTCTTAATTTTCCAATTGACTGAGTCAGTGTAAAGTAAGAGAGGAGAGTGATCAGATTCTCTAAGAGCTTTCTTACCATAGCTCCTTGGTAATGTTCACACCATTGATTACTTGCCAAGAACCTATCCAACCTCTCCCGTATAAGCCAATCCCCCTTTCTCCCGTTGAACCAAGTAAAGGGTTGATCAATCATCCTAAGATCTAT
This sequence comes from Arachis ipaensis, assembly GCF_059453495.1. NCBI lineage: Eukaryota > Viridiplantae > Streptophyta > Magnoliopsida > Fabales > Fabaceae > Arachis > Arachis ipaensis. The sequence continues at coordinate 89,378,094 of NC_142438.1, forward strand.
AAGAAAATTATCATCAATGAAGCATCCACCCACTTCTCATCTTAGCACTATATAGCATTGAAGTCCCCAAATAGCACCATATTACCTCTAAATTGCTCTAAATATGCAATAGTTGCTGAAATTGGGATAGTCTATTGGACTCATTAGTGCTAAGATGAACCCCTATGAGCCCCCATTCCACCCTCCTTATCTCATCTTTTATCATCACTGCTTGAAAGAAGTCACCCTACAGAATTATCTGGACTTGAATATGTTCTTTCTAAGCCAATATGGTACCTCCAGCTAATCCAACTGGGTCCACAATCCTCCAATCTTTGTACCTGCATAACCTGAGTTTTTGTTCCACCAACCGGGATTGGGATTGACAAATCCTTTTGAGATTGTGGACCGTCAGGGGTCTCTCCAAACTCGACAGTTCCACATTAAAATCCTCATGACGCTGATGACTTGCATCATCTACCTCTTTTTCTTATCTAAAAGGACCATAAAAAGAGCATAATCTCATTAAATCAATGTAATTTCATGAACCAAATGATAAATATTATGGTACATTGCTTTAAAATGGGTTTGTGTTGAATTTCAGGTGAAAAGAGCAACAAAAAGAGAAGGAAACAACAAATAAAGCTGAGCGTGTGAAGCTAGGCGTGCCACTTGGAACAAACGCCATGAAATTGTATGGGCGTGTGACAATGGCCAAATCGCATATAGGTTAGGAACTCGATTATCCAAAAATGGAATTAGCGTTGTAACTATAGTCCTAACCCAACAAGTTGGCCACCGATCAAATTAGAAACTCACAAGATGTGTCACAATTCAAAACTAATTCAAAACCGAGAGTATTTGACTCCCGAGTCGTCTCCCAAGGAGTACTTTTAGAATAATGAGTGTGCAAATCCAGTTGTAGTGATCAAGGGGTTGTCAATGAAGAAATGTACATATAAAGCAATAAAAGAACATGCAAAATTGTAATGATTGAACTAATGAAGAAATTAAAGAACCGACTATGTAATATAAACAAGTATAAAAGAGATCAACATAGAAGTATATTAAAGATTAAAAGCATCAAAAAGAGTCTTGGCTTGGAGTGAGCTAAGGGTCCTTTCCTTGTTGGAACCACAACTATGACATTTATGATAGATTAATCTCACTTGATCAACCCTCACATCGGAAGGTAAGTTAAATGAGCATAAGTGTTCCCAACCCACAAATCCTAAATTGCTTGCTAATTGGCTTAGCAACAAATTAGCATTAGTGGGAACAAGAACAATTAACAATCCAAGAATTGAAACTAAATGTTGGACATTCCAACTCTAGAAACCCGATTGCTCACTTTACCCAAGCCAAGAACAAAAAATTTAGCCTAAAACCATGTTTGACATTTTGTCAAACACTTGGTGGGGAAAAACCTTAAACATGGAGAAAATGAGAAAATGCTTGAAACTAAAAGCAACAATTGATCTCAATCAACAAGAATAACACAAAAAAGTATGAAACAAACATCAAACATCAAATTCATCAACAAAAAATTAAAATTGTAAGAAAGAAGCAAAATTGAACTATAACTTGAATTAAAAAAAAGAGTAATGACAATGTAACTATAAAGAGTAATAACAAGAGAATACTTACAATGAAAGCTAGCAAAATCCAAGATCAAAAATGGAAATGGCACTTGAATGTAAAACCCTAATATAAACCCTAATAGAGATGATGAAAAACTTAGAAAAAAACTAACTAAAGCTTCCTACTACTACTCTTAAAACTATACTAATGATATGCTATCTTATGTCCCTCATTTCCCCTCCAATATGAGCTAGAAGACTTCAGAAATGGGCCTCCAAAGCCCCCAAATCGCGAGTCACGTGCCATTTTAATGAAGTCATGTGCGGACACCTGTGCGGATGCACAGATGCGTGCGTCCGCACACCTTGCGAGAAATCCAGTCCTGTGCGTACGCACAAGTAGTCGTGCGCACGCACACTAGGCGATGCTTGAATGGACGCGTGACGCGCTCGAAGCAATCTATGCGCTCTGACTGGGCAGCTGTGCGTACGCACAGGCAGCCGTGCACACACACATCTCTGAGCTCATCTCCTTTGATTCTTCATGTTTCCTCCATTTTGCATGCTCTTCTTCCATTTTCTCCAACCCATTCCTACCTTATACACCTGGAATCACTCACAAACAACGTCAAGGCATCGAATGGAAGACAAACAGAACAAAATAGATTAAATTAAGCACAAAAGAGCACATTTTCATAATCAAGCGCAATTTGGAAGGAAAGTTCAAAAGCATGCTATTAAAGGGAATAAGTGCAAGTTTATATGATGAAAATTCATCCAATTCTAACCAAAATAATATGGATTCATCAGCGTGGCATGCCAGCATAAGGGCGTGGCACGCCATTTGCATTTTTCAGAGAAGAGTCCTTGAAGCCTTAACAAGGGTGTGGCACGCCAGGGGCCAGGCGTAGCACGCTAGTTATATTTTCCAGAAAGGGGTTCTTAGAGCTTTAACAAGGGTGTGGCACGCCAGAAGTCAGGCGTGGTATGCCAGTTACAATTTTTAGAGAGCAAGATTGAATGCCACAAAGAGGGCGTGGCACGCCAGGTTGGGCGTCGCACGCCAACCCCATTGATGAGCAGATAATTTATACCCTTTTTGGCATAGTTTTTAGCATGTTTTAGTTACTTTTTATTATAGTTTTATTAGTTTTTGTTCAAAAATAAAATTTTTAGACTTTACTATGAGTTTGTATATTTTTCTATGATTTCAGGTATTTTCTGGCTAAAATTGAGGGACCTGAGCAAAAATCTGATTCAGAGGCTGAAAAAGGACTGCAAGTGCTGTTGGATTCTGACCCTCCTGCACTCGAAGTGGATTTTCTGGAGCTATAGAAGCTCAATTGGTGCGCTCTCAATTGTGTTGGAAAGTAGACATCCTGGGCTTTCCATCAATATATAATAGTCTATATTTTGCCTGAGATTTGATGGCCCAAACTGGCGTCCAAAGCCAGCCTAAAACTTCCTGGCGTAAAACGTCGAAACTGGCACTAGAATTGGAGTTAAATGCCCAAACTGGCACCCAAGCTGGTGTTTAACTCCAGGAACAGCCTATGCACATGAAAGCTTCAATGCTCAGCCCAAGCACACACCAAGTGGGCCATGAAAGTGGATTTCTTCACTATCTGCACTTAGTTACTCATTTTCTGTAAACCCTAGTAACTAGTTTAGTATAAATAGCACTTTTTACTATTGTATTCAGAGACTTTATCATCTCTGGACGTTTAGTCCTTAGAACTTGAGAGATCATCTTGTGTTACGTTTTGGAGGCTTGCCATTTGGCCATGCCTAGACCTCTTTCACTTATATATTTTCTACGGTGGAGTTTCTACACCCCATAGATTAAGGTGTGGAGCTCTGCTGTTCTTTATGAATTAATGCAAGTACTATTAGTTTTCTTTCAATTCACGCCTACTTCTTCTTCAAGATATACTCTCGTGCTTAATTCAATTAACTCAGAATGAGGGGGTGACCCGTGACAATCACCCAATCTTCGTTACTCGCTTAGCCAAGATCCGCGTGCCTAACAACCACAAAGCGGTCTACATGATGTTCAACGTAGTCATTGGACGACACCTGGAGTATATTCTCTTGGATATCTAATACATGGACCGAGTCCGTGAGATTAGTATCTTCATGGTATTGGCTAGAACCAATTGGCAGCCATTCCTGGGATCCGGAAAGTCTAAACCTTGTCTGTGGTATTCCAAGTAGGATCTGAGAAGGGATGACTGTGACGAGCTTCAAACCTACGAATGTTGGGCGCAATGACAGTGTGCAAAAGGATCAATGGATCCTATTCCGACGCTAGCGGAAACCGACAGATGATTAGCCATGCGGTAGCTGTACCTGGTATTTTTCATCTGAGACGAGAAAATCCGACAGTTGATTAGCCGTGCAGAAACTATAGAGGACCATTTTCATTGAGAGGATCCTACATCTTGCCATGGAAAGGAGCACGCATGGTTGGAAGAAGGCAATAGGAAAGTAGAGGTTCAGAAGCAACAAAGCATCTCCAGACGCTTATCTGAAATTCCCACCAATGAATTACACAAGTAACTTTATCTTATTTTTTGTTTTATTTATCTTTTAATTATCAAAACCTCATAACCATTTGAATCTGCTTGACTGAGATTTACAAGATGACCATAGCTTGTTTCAAGCCGACAATCTCCATGGGATCGACCCTTACTCACGTAAGGTTTATTACTTGGACGACCCAGTGCACTTGCTGGTTATTTGTGCGGAGTTGTGAAAAGTGTGAATCACAATTTCGTACACCAAATTTTTGTCGCCGTTGCCGGGGATTGTTCGAGTTTGGACAACTGACGGTTCATCTTGTTGCTTAGATTGGGTAATTTTATTTTATGTTTAAGCTTTTTATTCTTATTTTCGAAAAAAAATTAAATAAATAATAAAAAAGTTTTCAGAAAAAAAATTTGTGTTCTTCAGAATTTTTAAGAATGAATTCTAGAGTTTTATGAGATATGTTGAAACCTGGCTGGCTGTTAAGCCATGTCTAATCTTTTGGACCAAGGTTTCCACTTTCCATTGTAGAAAGGACATGTCTGTAATTGATATGCTAAAGCTTGGCTGGCCACTTGGCCATGTCTAATTCTTTTGGACCGAAACTTTAGACTAACATTGTACGAATCCTGGAATTCTTATTAAAAATTTTGAATTTCTTTATGTTCTTTTTCCAAAATAATTTTCGAAAAATACAAAAAAAATTAATAAAATCATAAAACTAAAAAATTTTGTGTTTCTTGTTAGAGTCTTGTGTCAAATTTTAAGTTTGGTGTCAATTGCATGTTTTTAATTTTTCTTGAATTTTCGAAAATATATGCATTGTGCTCTTCTTTGATCTTCAAGTTGTTCTTGATGATTTTCTTTGTTTAATCTTGTGATTTTCTTGTTTTGTGCTTTTTGTTGTTTTTCATAAGCATTTTTGAATTCATAGTGTCTAAACATTAAAAATTTCTAAGTTTGGTGTCTTGCATGTGTTTCTTTTCCTAAAAATTTTCAAAAATATGTTCTTAATGTTCATCATGATCTTTAAAGTGTTCTTTGTGTTCATCTTGACATTCAAAGTGTTCTTGTATGTATTATTTGTTTTGATTTTAAATTTTTATGTTTTGTTTCAATTTTGTTATTTAATGAAGAGAGAGAAAAACAACAAAATAATATCTCTTTATTAATTCAAAAATAAAAAATAATATCTTTCCCTTGTTTCACTCATAAATTTCGAAATTTTGGGTTGACTTAGTCAAAAAATTTTAAAATTTAGTTGTGTCTTGTTAGTCAAACCAAAATTTCAATTTAAAAACTCTATCTTTTCAAATATTTTTCAAAAATCAAATCTTTTTCATTTTTCTTTCCTGTTTTTCGAAAATTCTTCAAATTAAAATTTTCAAAAATCTTTTTCTTAATTTTATTTCATAATGTTCGAAATTATTGCTAACATTTAATGTTTTGATTCAAAAATTTCAAGTTTGTTACTTTCCTGTTAAGAAATATTCAATCTTTAAATTCTAGAATCATATCTTTTAGTTTCTTGTTAGTCAAGTCATGAACTTTAATTTTCAAAATCAAATCTTTTTAAATTTCTTTTTCAAATCTTTTTCAAAATAAATTTCAATCATGTATTTTTTCAAAATTTAATTTCAAAATCTTTTTCTAACTTCTTATCTTTCCAAAATTTATTTTCAAATCTTTTTCAATTAACTACTTGAATTTTTGTTTAATTTTAAAAAGCTTACTATTTCTTATCTTTTTCAAAACCACCTAACTACTTTTCTCTCTCTAATTTTCGAAAACCACTAACCACTTTTTCAAAAATCTTTTTAATTAATTAATCTATTTAGTTTTCAATTTGCCTTTATTTCTTTTCTTAAATTTCGAATTCTAACTAATAATTAAAATAAAACAAAAATATTTTTTATTTTATTTTAATTAATATTCGAATAATCCTTCTCTCTCATCTCTTTCTAGTTATTTTATTTATTTACTAACACTATTCTTCCATTCTTCTACTCATATAAAGGAATCTCTATACTGTGACATAGAGGATTCCTCTTCTTTTCTGTTCTCTTCTTTTTCATATGAACAGGAATAAGGATAAGAACATTCTTGTTGAAGCTGATCCTAAACCTGAAAGGACTCTGAAGAGGAAGCTAAGAGAAGCTAAAGCACAACACTCTGGAGAGGACCTTACAGAAATTTTCAAAAAAGAAGTAGAGATGGCAGCCAAAAATAACAACAATGGTGGAGATGCAAGGAAGGTACTTGGTGACTTTACTACACTAACTTCTGACTTCTATGGAAGAAGCATCTCAATTCCTGTAATTGGAGCAAACAACTTTGAGCTTAAGCCTCAATTAGTTTCTCTAATACAGCAGAATTTCAAGTTTCATGGACTTCCATTGGAAGATCCTCATCAGTTCTTAGCTGAATTCTTGCAGATCTGTGACACTGTTAAGACCAATGGGGTTAATCCTGAGGTCTATAGACTTATGCTTTTCCCCTTTGCTGTAAGAGACAGAGCTAGGATATGGTTGGACTCACAACCTGAAGAGAGCCTGAACTCTTGGAAAAATTTGGTCAATGCCTTCTTGGCCAAATTCTTTCCACCTCAAAAGTTGAGCAAGCTTAGAGTGGAAGTCTAAACCTTCAGACAGAAGGAAGGTGAATCCCTCTATGAAGCTTGGGAAAGATACAAGCAATTGATCAGAAGGTGTCCTTCTAACATGCTTTCAGAATGGAGCATCTTATGTATATTCTATGATGGTCTGTCTGAATTGTCCAAGATGTCATTGGATCACTCTGCTAGTAGATCTCTTCATCTGAAGAAAATGCCTGCAGAAGCCCAGGAACTCATTGAAATGGTTGCAAATAACCAGTTCATGTATACTTCTGAAAGAAATCCTATGAATAATGGGACAACTCAGAAGAAAGGAGTTCTTGAGATTGATACTCTGAATGCCATATTAGCTCAGAATAAAATATTGACTCAGCAAGTCAATATTATTTCTCAGAGTCTGACTGAAATGCAAGCTGCATCAGGTAGTACTAAAGAAGCCTCCCCTGAAGGAGAAGCTTATGACCCTGAGAATCCTGCAATGGAAGAGGTGAATTACATGGGAGAATCCTATGGAAACACTTATAATCCTTCATGGAGGAATCATCCTAGTTTCTCATGGAAGGACCAACAGAAACCTCAACAAGGCTCTAATAATAATAATGGTGGGAGAAACAGGTTTGGCAATAGCAAGTCTTTTCCATCATCTTTTGAGCAATAGACAGAGAATTCTAAGCAGAGCCTCTCTGACTTAGCAACCATAGTCTCTGATCTATCTAAGACCACTCTCACTTTCATGACTGAAACAAGGTCCTCCATCAGAAATTTGGAGGCACAAGTGGGTCAGCTGAGTAAAAGAGTTACTGAAATTCCTCCTAATACTCTCCCAAGCAATACAGAAGAGAATCCAAAAAGAGAGTGCAATGCTATCAATATACCCCACACGGTCGAACCTGGAGAGAGTCAAAAGGCAGTGATTTCTAATGAGGAAGACCTCAATGGACGTCCACTGGCCACTAAAGAGTTTCCCAATGAGGAACCAAAGGAATCTGAGGCTCATATAGAGACCATAGAGATTCCACTGAACTTACTGTTGCCATTTATGAGCTCTGATGAGTACTCTTCCTCTGAAGGGGATGAAGATATTATTGAAGAGCAAGTTGCTCAGTATCTAGAAGCAATCATGAAGCTAAATGCCAAATTATTTGGTAATGAGACTTAGGAGGATGAACCTCCATTGCTCATCAATGAACTGAATGCCTTGGTTCAACAGAAATTACCTCAGAAGAAACCAGATCCCGGAAAGTTCCTAATACCTTGTACCATAGGCACCATGACCTTTAAGAAGGCTCTGTGTGACCTGGGGTAAGGTATAAACCTCATGCCACTCTCTGTAATAGAGAAACTAGGGATCTTTGAGGTACAAGCTGCTAAATTCTCATTAGAATTGGCAGACAAATCAAGGAAACAGGCTTATGGAATTGTAGAGGATGTCTTAGTGAAGGTTGAAGGCCTATACATCCCTGCTGATTTCATAATCCTAGACACTGGGAAGGATGAAGATGAATCCATTATCCTTGGAAGACTCTTCCTAGCCACAACAAGAGCTGTGATTGATGTAGACAGAGGAGAGTTAGTCCTTCAATTGAATGAGGACTACCTTGTGTTTAAGGCTCAAGGATCTTTTTCTGAAACCATAGAGAGGAAGCATGAAAAGTTTCTCTCACAGAGCCCCCACACTCAACTTCTAAGTTTGGTGTTGGAAGGCCATCAAACTCTGAGTCTCTGTAAAGCTCTCTAAGAGCTCCCTGTCAAGCTATTGACATTAAAGAAGCGCTTGTTGGGAGGCAACCCAATGTTATTTAATTATATTTATTTATATTCCATTGTCTTTTTATGTTTTCTTTAGGTTGATGATCATGTGAAGTCATAAAAACAGCTGCAGAATTAAAGCAAAAATAAAAAATAGCACACCCTGGAGGACAGACTTACTGGCGTTTAAACACCAGTAAGGATAGCAGAATGGGCGTTTAACGCCCAGCCTGGCAGCATTCTGGGCGTTAAACGCCAGAATGGGCAGCATTCTGGGCGTTTAACGCCAGAAAAGGGTGTCTGGCATCTAGCTGGCGCTAAACACCAAAAATCGCAGACAGATTGGCGTTTAACGCCAGAAAAGGGTGTATGGCTGGCATTAAACGCCAGAAAGGGGCAGCAGACTGGCGTTTAACGCCAGGAAAGGTAGCAGAGCTGGCCTTTAACGCCAGAATTGGCACACAGAGGGCGTTTGAATGCCAGATTGGTGCAGGGAGTAGAATTCCTTGACACCTCAGGATCTGTGGACGCCACAGGATCCCTACCTACCCCACCTCTTCTTCTCTCATCTTCACACCTTTCTATAACACTCTTCCCCAAATACCCTTGACCTATCAAATCCTACCCTCTTCCTCATATTCTCTTCACCACTCACATCCATCCATCATAAACCTCCACCTACCTCACCATTCAAATTTAAACCATTTCCCTCCCAAACCCACCCCTTCATAACCGAATTCCATCTCTCTCCTACCCTATAAATACCCCTTCTCACTACCTTCAATTTCACACATCACAAACAATTCTTCCCCCCGAGGCCGAAACTACTACTACTCTCCATCTCCTTTATTTCTTCTTCTTCTACTCCTTTCTATCTTCTTTTGCTCAAGGACGAGCAAACCTTTTAAGTTTGGTGTAGAAAAAGCTCTGCTTTTTATTTTTCCATAACTATTAATGGCATCTAAGGCCGGAGAAACCTCTAGGAAGAGGAAAGGGAAGGCAGTTGCTTCCAACTCCGAGTCATGGGAGATGGAGAGATTCATCTCAAAAGCCCATCACTAGTAAGAGGATGGAGCAAACAAGAGAGCCCACTCATGGACCTCAACAAGAGCACTCCATTATCCTCAATGAAATTAGAGAGGACCAAAAGGCCATGAGGAAGGAGCAACAAAGGCAAGGAAGAGACATAGAGGAGCTCAAGCACTCAATAAGATCTTCAAGAGGAAGAACTAGCCGCCATCACTAAGGTGGACCCGTTCTTTAATTTCCTTGTTCTTATTTTTCTGTTTTTTGAAATCTCTACTTTATGTTTTGTCTATGTTTTTGTCTTCATTACATGATCATTAGTGTCTAGTGTCTGTGTCTTAAAGCTATGAATGTCATATGAATCTTTCACCTTTCTTAAATGAAAAATATTTTTATTTACAAAAGAACAAGAAATGCATGATTTCGAATTCTATCATGAAATTAGTTTAATTATTTTGATGTGGTGGCAATACTTTTTGTTTTCTGAATGAATGCTTGAACAGTGCATATTTTTTATATTGTTGTTTATGAATGTTAAAATTGTTTGCTCTTGAAAGAATAATGAAAAAAGAAAAATGTTATTGATAATCTGAAAAATCATAAAATTGATTCTTGAAGCAAGAAAAAGCAGTGAAAAAGCAAGGCTTGCGAAAAAAAAAAGGCGAAAAAAATAAAGAAAAAAAAAGAAAGAAAAAGAAAAAGCAAGCAGAAAAAGCCAATATCCCTTTAAACTAAAAGGCAAGGGTAAAAAGGATCTAAGGCTTTGAGCATTAATGGATAGGAGGGCCCAAAGGAATAAAATCCTGGCCTAAGCGGCTAAATCAAGCTGTCCCTAACCATGTGCTTGTGGCGTGAAGGTGTCAAGTGAAAAGCTTGAGACTGAGCGGTTAAAGTCGTGGTCCAAAGTAAAAAGAGTGTGCTTAAGAGCTCTCGGCACCTCTAACTGGGGACTCTAGCAAAGCTGAGTCACAATCTGAAAAGGTTCACCCAGTTATGTGTCTGTGGCATTTATATATCCGGTGGTAATACTGGAAAACAAAATGCTTAGGGTCACAGCCAAGACTTATAAAGTAGCTGTGTTCAAGAATCAACATACTGAACTAAGAGAATCAATTACACTATCTGAATTCTAAGTTCCTATGGATGCCAATCATTCTGAACTTCAAAGGATAAAGTGAGATGCCAAAACTGTTCAGAGGCAAAAAGCTACTAGCCCCGCTCATCTAATTGGAACTAAGTTCATTGGTAAGTTTGGAATTTATTGTATTTTCTCTTCTTTTTATTCTATTTTGTTTTTAATTGCTTGGGGACAAGCAACAATTTAAGTTTGGTGTTGTGATGAGCGGATAATTTATACCCTTTTGGCATTATTTTTACATAGTTTTTAGCATGTTTTAGTTACTTTTTATTATATTTTTATTAGTTTTTGTTCAAAAATAATATTTCTGGATTTTACTATGAGTTTGTGTATTTTTCTGTGATTTCAGATATTTTATGGCTGAAATTGAGGGACCTGAGCAAAAATCTGATTCAGAGACTGAAAAAGGACTGCAGGTGCTGTTGGATTCTGACCCTCCTGCACTCGACGTGGATTTTCTGGAGTTACAGAAGCCTAATTGGCGCGCTCTCAATTGAGTTGGAAAGTAGACATCCTGGGCTTTCTAGCAATATATAATAATCCATACTTTGCCTGAGATTTGATGGCCCAAACTGGCGTCCAAAGCCAACCTAAAACTTCATTGCGTAAAACGCCCAAACTAGCACCAGAATTGGAGTTAAACGCCCAAACTGACACCCAAGCTGGCGTTTAACTCCAGGAACAGCCTATGCATGTGAAAGCTTCAATGCTCAGTCTAATCACACACCAAGTGGGCCCCAGAAGTGGATTTCTGCACTATCTGCACTTAGTTACTCATTTTCTGTAAACCCTAGTAACTAGTTTACTATAAATAGTACTTTTTACTATTGTATTCAGAGACTTTATCATCTCTGGATGTTTAGTCCTTAGAACTTGAGAGATCATCTTATGTTACGTTTTGGAGGCTGGCCATTCGGCCATTCCCAGACCTCTTTCACTTATGTATTTTCTACGGTGGAGTTTCTACACCCCATAGATTAAAGTGTGGAGCTCTGCTGTTCTTCATGAATTAATGCAAGTACTATTATTTTTTTTCAATTCACGCCTACTTCTTCTCCAAGATATACTCTCGTACTTAATTCAGTTAAGTCAGAATGAGGGGGTGACCCGTGACAATCACCCAATCTTCGTTACTTGCTTAGCCAAGATCCGCGTGCCTGACAACCACAAAGCGGTCTACATAATGTTCAACGTATTCATTGGACAACAGCTGGAGTATATTCTCTTGGATATCTAATACACCGACCGAGTCTGTGAGATTAGTATCTTCGTGGTATAGGCTAGAACCAATTGGCAGCCATTCCTGGGATCCGGAAAGTCTAAACCTTGTCTGTGGTATTCCGAGTAGGATCTGGGAAGGGATGACTATGACGAGCTTCAAACCTGCGAATGTTGGGCGCAGTGACAGTGTGCAAAAGAATCAATGGATCCTATTCCGACGCTAGCGGGAATCAACAGATGATTAGCCATGCAGTAGCTGTACCTGGTATTTTTCATCCGAGACGAGAAATCTGACAGTTGATTAGCCGTGCAGAAACCGTAGAGGACCATTTTCACTCAGAGGATCCTACAGCTTGCCATGGAAGGGAGCACGTACGGTTGGAAGAAGGCAATAGGAAAGCAGATGTTCAGAAGTAACAAAGCATCTCTAGATGCTTATTTGAAATTCCCACCAATGAATTACACAAGTAACTTTATCTTATTTTATGTTTTATTTATCTTTTAATTATCAAAACCTCATAACCATTTGAATCCGCCTGACTGAGATTTACAAGATGACCATAGCTTGCTTCAAGCCGACAATCTCCGTGGGATCAACCCTTACTCACGTAAGGTTTATTACTTGGACAACCCAGTGCACTTACTGGTTAGTTGTGCGGAGTTGTGAAAAGTGTGAATTACAATTTCGTACACCACCCATCTTACACCATGGGCGTGGCACTTGAACTTGTGGGCGTGGCACGCCAGTTCACTAATCCAGAAGGGGACACACACTGGGCATGCCACTTGAGGACCTAGGCGTGGCACGCCAGGCTTGAAGGAGTCATACCAACATGGGCGTGCCACTTGAACACCAAGGCGTGGCACGCCAGTACAAGTTTTCAAAGGAGGAGGTGAAAGTCCAAACACTTGGGCGTGCCACTTGGTATCGAAGGCGTGGCACACCAGTTATAATCTTTGACTTGGGCGTGCCACTTGATATCAGAGGCGTGGCACGCCAGCTTCAGCAAACAAAGAAGAAGAAGACTGGGCGTGCCACTTGAATGCTGAGCGTGGCACGTCGGTCACTGGAACAAGGAACCATGCATACAATACTTGGGCGTGGCACACCAGCACTATGGCGTGGCACGCCAGTGATGTTTTCCAAAGAGGAAGATGAAGCACACGATGGGCGTGGCACGCCAGACCCTAGGCATGCTACGACAGTTCAAATTTCCAGAGGAGATGAGCAAGAAGAAAAATCCTGGGCGTGCCACTTGGGCTTGAAGGCGTGGCACGCCAGGCTAACCAATATTGAGAAGACCCTCGGCATGCCACTTGGGTTCGAAGGCGTGGCACGCCAGGGAGGTTGATGCAAGGGGCGTGCCACTTGAGGAGCTGGGCATGGCGTGCCAAGCCAAACTTAGTGGCTAGGCGTGGCACGCCACTCAAACGCCAGCTACACGCCAAGCTTAAAGTGTCACATTTTATGAGTTCTCTTTTTCCCCTCTAGTTGTAATTTTCTTTTTTCTTTTGTATTTTCTTAATTCTAGTAATAGGAGTAGTATAAATAACCCCTAGAAGTACTGAAAAGGGGGTTGGAAAGTTAGCTTTTGGATTGGCAAGTTTTAGTTTTACTTTTACACTTAACATCATCTCTTCCATCTTTTGTACTTTTCTCTAAGTTATGAGTAGCTAAACTCCCTCTCATTGGGAGAGAGAGCTCTGTTGTACTTGATGGATTAATGATAGTGAATTCCTTCTTCTCTTCATCTTCTCTTTGATTTGCTAGAAGAAATTTCGTTCTTCATACTAGTGTTCAATCATCTTGGGAAAGAGGTTGAACACAAAATGGGTTTCATGGGAACCTTGGAAAAGGAAACATGAAATCATGCTTGAAATTCCTTTTCACAATTGAGTAGATCTGGGTTTTAGGATTGGATATAGTGACATATAATCCACCCACTATTTGGATTTATGAGGATGTGTGGTATAATCAAGGACTAAGCATATCTCTCTTCATGAGCAATTAGATAAAAGAATTGGCTGATTATCAAGATTTGAGAGATTGAATCACCAAGGGATTGGGGTTCAATCAATCATGATTGCCAAGAGGTCAATGAGTTGCATGATTGAAGATAAGATAAGCTGGATTTAATCCAAAGAGAGTAACATCTCCTAATCCCAATGAATTTCCCCTATTCTTATCTTCCATATTCTTTATAGCTTTCTTTACATTCTGTCATTCCCCATTCCCATTTATAATTCAGTCATTTACATTCCAGCACTTTATATTCTTGCCATTTACTTTTCTGCACTTTACTGCCTCTCTTTACTTTTGAGTCATTTAAATTTCTGTTCACTTAAAATTCTGTAATCACAATCTATATTGCTCAACTTGACTAATTCACCCATTAATTAAAATTGCTCAAATCTACCAATCTTTGTGGATTCGACCCACTCCTAGTGGGTTATTACTTGACAATATTTTTGGTGCGCTTGCCAAAAGAACAGATTCAATATTTTATATGGGGAGTGAATTCCGCATCAGACGCCATGGGTGCCATTGCATCACTGGCACCCTCTACCATCACAGGAGCAAACTCATCATTCCCGAGGCATACCCTCTTGGCTTTCCCTTTTTGAACTCCCGAATACTTTGTTGAATGATGTTCACAGAATACTCACTCAATTCTGGTTGGGTCAAAGGGGGGATGAGAGAAAAATGGCTTGGATAAGCTGGGCAACTATGACAAGACTGAAAAGTGAAGGAGGGCTTGGATTTAAAGAGTTGAGAGCACAAATCTTGGCATTACTGGGAAAACAGTGTTGGCGCATAGTTATCAGACCTCAATCTCTCCTGGCAAAGTTGAAAGGCAAGTACTTCCGCTACTCTTCTTTGATGAATGCAGATAAAGAAAACCAAACTTTTTGGGGTTGGCAGAGTCTATTGAGAAGAAAGAACAGTAATAAAAAAGGGACTGAGGTGGAAGATAGGATCTGGGGACAGTGTATGTATTTTTTACTTACCCATGGTTGCAATCTTTATATCCATTCACAATTAATTTGCCAAACAACCACAACCCAAATCTATATTGGGTAAAAGACCTGTTTTTAGAAGGGAGAAGATGGAATCAACAATTAATAGAAAGTTCGTTCCCTCCAAGTATTGCTGCTAGTATTTTGAAGACATCGATTCTGTTCTTGCTGAGATTGGCCGGTGTATAACTCGTCCGCCGGTGGATACTTGTAAGCTCTCCGTCAAGATGAGGTATACATCGGCAATGAGAGAACAACGGGGTGGGTACTTGTAAAAGACACTCCGACACTCAAGTCAGTAAGTGTTTAAGAGGCATATAATAATTCTATGAATATAGAATGTTAGACGTGAAATAGAGCTTATCACGTGTGTGCCCTTATAATAATTCTATGAATATAGAATGTAAGATATGAAATAGAATTTATCATGTTTTTTGTTTATAATAATTCTATGAATATAGAATGTAAGATATGAAATATAACTTATCATGCATTGTCTGTTGAGATATAGAAATTGGTGCCCTTTATAGGCATAAATTTGATTAATGATATTTATGTTATGACCGTTTGGTCATTAAGATGGAAATGATGGTCATTAAGTCGGTAATGAAGGTGTCGGTTACAAACAAAGAATGAATGATAGTTAATGCCGAGTTATAATTCATAATGCACAATAAAGACCGAGTTATAAGTTGACGGATCACAGCCCCCAAGGTTTGTCTGCTGATCATATGATCCAAGCTAAACTTAGAAAATAAAATGAGTTATAACTCGGTTAAAAGATAAGTGAATAATGATATGGTGAGCCCCCAAGCTTAGTAGGGTTATTATGTCAGCACTTATTCCAAAAATAATTGAGTGATAAGAGTCATTCAATCAAGATAGTTGTGTGGGGGATACTTTTCCGCTTAAGAATAATTTTAGCATTTGATTGTATGTGAACTGAAAAGTTCAGAAATAGATATCCATTGACGGAATCGATTGTATGATCCGAGGATATAATAGTTAATTGTCTTAAAAATTTTTCTGGCCCACAATAGCTTATTGAAATTTCTTGCTCAAAACATTTAGTTATTGAATATTTACAATTTATAGTGAAGGTCTGACACGAATAAGATAAATTGAGAAAATGAATATGTACAAAGTCGCAACATATATTAATAATATATATTGTAAAAGTAAAAGAGTTTAAAGTAGAAAAATATACCTTGAAAGTTGATAATTGTAGAGAAGAAGACAACATATATGAATGTCATACATGTCAAATGTGAATTATTTAATTTTATTAGTTAATATTTGAAATTTATTTCGTAGAATCTGTATTAACTTGTTAATAAAGCAATAAAATAATTAATCATTTAATGATATAATAAATTTTGTTTAACTATGAAGTATATTCCTTGTGCAAAAATAACAAATTTGCATGTTTGTAACTATTTTTTGCTTAACTTTTTGCATTAAATAGTAACATAAAATTTAATAGTATAAAGTGAATAATATAATAGTTATATACAATTAATTTTTTATGGAATCTAATTTTAAGATTTGAACTCATCATTACTGTCATTTAATTGTATAAATGAAATCATTAAGTAATAAAAATATAGTACAAAATAAAATAAAAATTTAATTGACATACTTGTTATATGTTATTATTGTATAGAACATATATTGAGGTTTAAATATAACTAATAAATCAGTAAGCATTAGTTACACAAAATATAAATGCAAAAATATGTGTGAATAAAATATATAATTTTACTTGTGTAAGTAGACATCTTTGAAAAAGTTAGCAAAATTGATAGGCGAGTTTGTACTCGAGTTGATTGAAAACCGAGTTTTTTTTTTCTTAAATTGATTGAAAGTCGAATTTGTTTTCGGATTGGTTAAAAGCCGAGTTTGTTCTCGGATTGGTTGAAAACCGAGTTTATTCTCAGATTGATTCATTGATCGATTATGATATGTGAAATATTATGATATGTAAAAGTGAAGTAATCCGAATGTATAAAGTGCATACTTTATAAAAAATTACGATAGATTAAAATTTTATAAAAAGTATTAAATAAAATCTTAAACAAGATTGTTGAAATTAGTTCAAAAATATGAATGTAATTCAAGTTTTATGAACTTGAGGGGCGTAGGAATTATTTTACTCGTCCCCACAGACAACGCCAATTGTTCTTGCTAAGATTGGCCGGTGTATAACTCGTCCGCCGGTGAATACGTGTAAGCTCTCCGTCAAGATGAGGTATACGTCAGCAATGAGAGAACAAGGGGGTGGATACCTACAAAAGACACTCCGACGCTCAAGTCAGTAAGTGTTTAAGAGGCATATAATAATTCTATGAATATAGAATGTTAGACGTGAAATAGAACTTATCACGTGTGTATCCTTATAATAATTCTATGAATATAAAATGTAATATATGAAATAGAATTTATCATGTGTTTTGTTTATAATAATTCTATATATATAGAATGTAAGACATGAAATATAACTTATCATGCATTGTCTGTTGAGATATAGAAATTAGTGTCCTTTTTAGACTTAAATTTGATGAATGATATTTATGTTATGACCGTTTGTGTCATGGCCCGAACCAAGATGAGGTATACGTCAGCAATGAGAGAACAAGGGGGTGGATACCTGCAAATAAATAGATAAATAGTTAAGCAGAATGAACTGAAATGGGAGTTCTCATTCCAGAAGTCAAATCAAATCGAATATTACACACTTAGGGCGGCTCCACCTCTAAGGGTAGCCCTTTCCTCTAGTGTGCCCGTACGGTATAACAGATCCAACGTATGGCCTACACGTTAGGCTAGCAACACCCCTGCTAGCTGAGGTCTGAGCCAGATGCATCTAGGTTAACGTCATAACCGCCGTTAACTACGGTTTTCTAGTCAGAATCTCCCAAACCAATCCAAACCAACTCGCTTATAAAAATCTCTAATGCTTTAACATATTACTAAATTCCATAGTAAATCAAATATATATATATATATATATATATATAAATGCATACTAAAATTTAATTAAAATTCAATAAAGTCAAATAAGAAAACATGTATGCTTTACAAAATATATAAATATCGTCTCGTGTGTATTTTTATAAAATTGTAAGTTTCACAATCAATATTTATTTCAGAAATTCAAAAATCACAATAATAAAGTAATTTCAAACTCCAAAATTAATGATTCAACAAAAATATTGATAATAATATATTTAAAAACAATTATAGATATAATATCCACTCACAACTTGATTTCAAAGAACCGAAAGCAACTCTAAGTGCGCCGACGAGCTACCAAATGATGTCCAATAACTCTACAACTCTAAAAATATGACAATAATGATGTTTGTGAGCTACTAACATTGTCAATTAACATAATCTAACTCATCTTGACCAAAAGCCCCAAATTTCCTAATCCTAATAACCCTAAATTCGGATTTATATATACCCATAAATATAGAGATGACAAAAATTGGGGATATGGCTAATTATTGAGTCAAAGAGTTACCTTGAAGCCTCAATAATAATTAGAACTCAAAGTTGAATGCTTCTTTCACTCATTAAGTTGACATTCCATGATTTGGGATTTTGAGAAAATGAGATTTTGATTAATAGAGGTAGAGTAGAGAAGAAAAGAAAGCAAGATGATAAAGGTGAGTTTGATGATATTGGGTGGTTGGTTACAAGGAGAAGAGATGAAATCTAGTTGGTAAGAGAAGAGAAATGAGGGTTTTACATTTTGATTTTTGAGAGGAAATGAAAGAGAAAGAAGAACTGAAGGGGAGGGGGGAGTGTCGAAGAAGAGGAGAAGAGAGAAATAAAATTTTAAGTGGGGGCATGTGCCCCCCACGTGTTCTCCCCTCTCTTTTTTTTTTCTCACACTCTCTCGGTTATTACATTCTCTCCCCCTTACGAAATTTGGTCCCCGAATTTCAAACTTATAGACTGTGATAAGTGTGACAGTTACCTTCGGATTCAAACAAATACGGATATTTGTCGCGCATAGCGTCTTCCACTTCCCAAGTTGCTTCTTCTACCGAATGATTCTTCCAAACAATTTTCACCGATGTTATCTCTTTAGAACGTAGTTTCTTTACTTGGCGATCAACTATAGCCACTGGTTCCTCTTCAAATGATAAATCCTCCTTTAGCTCTATGACTTGTGGTGCAAGCACATGAGATGGGTCGGGAAGGTATTTGCACAACATTGATTCGTGAAAAACTGGATGAATCATAGACAACTCAGACGGTAGTGCCAAGCGATAAGCGACTGCACCTATTCTATCCAAAATCTCAAATGGACCAATATAACGAGGACTAAGCTTCCCTCTTTTTCCAAACCTCATCACTCCCTTCATAGGCGACACCTTAAGAAACACTTGATCACCTACTGAAAACTCTAAGTTACGCCTTCTGTTATCAACATAAGCCTTCTGCCTACTCTGAGCTGCTAATAAACGTTCTCTTATTATGCGAACCTTCTCAACTGCATCTTGTACCAAATTTGGCCCCAAAAGCTTAACCTCACCAATCTCAAACCACCCAATAGGTGACCTACATCTTCTCCCATAAAGAGCCTCAAATGGTGCCATTTGAATACTGGCTTGATAACTATTATTATAAGAGAACTCGATCAAAGGTAGATAGCTGTCCCAATTCCCACCAAAATCTAGAACACAACACCTTAACATGTCTTCCAAAGTTTGGATCGTTCTCTCCGATTGTCCATCGGTTTGAGGGTGAAAAGCTGTGCTGAGATCCAGACGAGTTCCTAATGCTTTTTGAAAAGATTTCCAAAAATGAGAGGTGAACTGAGGTCCGCGATCTGAAATAATGGACACTGGAATTCCATGTAGTTTAACTATCTCATCAACATAAAGTTGAGCATACCGAGCTGCACTGAAAGTTGTTTTCACCGGAAGAAAGTGAGCTGACTTCGTCATTCTATCCACAATTACCCAAATTGAATCAAAACCTTTAAAACTACGAGGTAAACCTGTTACAAAATCCATCATAATCCTTTCCCACTTCCATTCAGGTATCTCAATCTGTTGCAATAACCCAGCAGGTATTTGATGTTCAGCTTTAACCTGTTGGCAAGTTAAGCAATGAGAAACAAAAACTCCTATGTCTTTCTTCATGCCTTCCCACCAAAATAATTATTTCAAATCTTGATACATCTTATTGGAACCCGGATGAACTGTGTACTTAGAATTGTGAGCCTCCTCCAAAATAGCTTTATTCAAGTCGGGATTATCTGGCACACATAAGCGTTGACCGCAACACAATACATCTTGATCAAGAGAAAAGTCTAAGTTCCTCCCATTGTGAACATCTTCCATAAGCTTTCTTAGTTTCGGATCATCACTTTGTGTAACCTTGATTTGTTCTATCAGGGAAGATTGGGCTCGAACATGTGCTAAGAAAACTCCTGATTTTTCAAGATCAAATTGAA
Organism: Arachis ipaensis; assembly: GCF_059453495.1. NCBI lineage: Eukaryota > Viridiplantae > Streptophyta > Magnoliopsida > Fabales > Fabaceae > Arachis > Arachis ipaensis. Next base: position 89,398,415 of record NC_142438.1, read on the forward strand.
TCCCACTGGCCTCCAATTGATGGACTTCTTCAACAATTGGTCTCCTTCCAAGAGTGATATGGGCCAAGCTACCCATAGATTTCCTACTGAGGGGATCTGCTACAACGTTTGCCTTTCCAGGATGATACAAAATGGTACAATCATAATCTTTTAGTAACTCCATCCATCTCCGTTGCCTTAAGTTTAAATCCTTTTATTGGAATATATACTTCAAACTCTTGTGATCCGTATAGATCTCACAGGTCTCACCATAAAGGTAGTGTCTCCAAATCTTTAAAGCAAAGACGACCGCTGCCATTTCCAGGTCATGAGTTGGATAATTCTGCTCATGCTTCTTGAGTTGTCGCGAGGCATAGGCAATAACGCGACCATGCTGCATTAATACACAACCAAGTCCTATCCGAGATGCATCGCAAAAGACTGAGAATCCCCCAGATCCATAAGGTAAAACAAGAACTGGTGCTGAGGTTAGACAAGCCTTAAGTGTCTGGAAACTTTCCTCACAAGCTTCTGACCATTGAAACTTCATATTCTTCTGAGTTAACTTGGTTAATGGTGCCGAAATTCTCGAGAAGTCCTTGATGAATCGTCGATAGTAGCCGGCCAACCCTAGAAAGCTACGAATTTCTGTCACTGAAGTAGGCCTTGGCCACTTCTGAACGGCTTCAACCTTCTTTAGATCCACCATGATTCCATCTTTTGATACCACATGCCCCAAGAATGCCACTTGATCAAGCCAAAACTCACATTTAGAAAACTTAGCATAAAGCTTGTGATCCCTTAAGGTTTGTAACACAATCCTCAAATGATACTCATGCTCCGTAGCACTTTTCGAATACACCAAGATATCATCGATGAAGACGATAACAAAGCGATCTAAGAAAGGTTTGAAGATTCGATTCATTAAGTCCATGAAAGCTGCCGGCGCATTCGTCAGACCAAAGGACATTACTAAGAACTCATAGTGCCCATAGCGAGTACGAAAAGCAGTTTTTGGAATGTCTTCCTCTTTTATCTTCAATTGATGGTACCCTGAACGCAGGTCGATTTTTGAGAAACAGGTAGCTCCTTGAAGTTGATCAAACAAATCATCAATCCTTGGCAATGGATACTTATTACGAACAGTTATCTTATTGAGTTGACGATAATCCACACATAGTCGCATCGTTCCATCCTTCTTCTTTACGAATAGAACAGGAGCTCCCCATGGAGAAGTGCTAGGACGAATGAAGCCTTTCTCTAGCATATCTTCCAATTGAACTTTTAATTATCGTAACTCAGTTGGAGCCATACGATAGGGAGGAATGGACACAGGTTGGACTCCCGGAGCCAATTCTATGGAAAACTCAACTTCACGATCAGGCGGCATCCCCGGTAGCTCATCAGGGAACACGTCAGGGAATTCTCTAACAATAGGAACCTGATCAAGACTAGGCACTTCGGCATCAACATCTCTAACAACTGCCAGAAGTCCTTGGTTTCCCTTATCCATCAATTGCATAGCACTCATAGATGAGATGATGCTAGCTAAAGTGGGACAGTCATCACCCTTAAAAGCAAAAGGTGAGATACCCGGTATGTCAAACTTCACAGTTTTGGAGTAACAGCCCACATCAGCATGACAAGCTACTAACCAATTCATGCCTAAGATGACATCAATATCTTCCATTGGTTCTAAAAGGATCAAATCAGCTAAGGTTTCAACCGTATTAATTCTAACAACACAAGACCGAAACACGACTCGAACTACCGTGGAGACTCCAAGTGGAGTGCCAACATGAAATGAGTGGGATAACAGTTCAGGTTGTTTATCGAAACAAGATGCAAGATGTGGAGATACATATGAATAATGGGAACCCGTATCAAATAACACTCGCGCATCTAAAGAACAAACTTGTAAAGTACCTGCCACCACAGCATTAGAAGCTTGAGCATCTTAACGTGTTAAAGCATACACACGTGCCTGACCTCTTCCTCTTTGGCTCCCTCCTCTGTTATAAGTCTGACCCCTGCCACCTGCTCCTCTGCCACTAGGACTAGAAGAATTTCCAATAGACATAGATGAAGATGATGGCATTGGTGTTGTAGGACGTGCAATACTAGGAGCAAAGCCTCCTCTTGGATTTGGACAATCCCTCCTAAGATGACCAGATTGACCACAACCAAAATATGCACCAGTAGCCTTGAAACATATACCAGAATGGTAACTCCCACACTGAAGACAATAGGGCTGAGCTGGCCTTGTCTGATTTGAACCATGTGCACTAGATTGAGAGGTGCTCTTAACAAAAGGTCTGGGATTCGAAACACTCATGGGAGCAGATCCAGAAGAAGCGACCCCACCAAAAGATGCTTGAGAACGAGCTCGATATCCCGAATAACCTTGCTGATTAGTCTGACCATGATGAGACTGAAATCCTCCTGAACTAGCTCCACCAGAAAATTGTCTCTTCATTTTAGGCTTCTTACCAACATCCTTAAAAGTATTTCTCTCCGCTATCCCAGCTTCAATTCCATAAGCAGAGTTTAGGACATCCTTAAAAGACATGCGTCCGACTTCAGGCATAAGAGTAGTGAGCATAGGTTCTGCCAACCCACGAACGAACCGACGTACTTTTATCTCTTCTGAATTTACCAAGTATGGAGCACTCTTAGAAAGTCTTAAACTTCTTAGCATACTCAGTCACTGTCATATTCTCTTGCCTTAATCTTTCAAAGGCAATTGCATCTTCTACTTGCTTGTTAGCTGGATAAAATCGAGCGAGGAACTCTTCAGTGAACTCTTCCCAAGAAGGAGGAGGAAGTCCATCTGCTTTTTTGCTCTCAAGAAGAGACTCATACCAATATCTTGCTGAACCACGCAGGTTATAGGATACTAACTCAACAGCCCATTCTTTGGTGCACTTGAAAGCTCGAATAGCTTTCTTTGCATCCTCTAGATATTGTTGTGGATCTTCATCCAATGAATCTCCATTGAAAGTGGACGAATTCAACTTCAAATACTTTTCAATTGGCAGCTTTTGATCCCCAAACAATTGATGAACTCTATGAGGCTGAGGATTTGGCATACTAGGAATGCCTGCTCCGCCCCTATTTTGATTTGTTAGGGCCTGTAATACCGCATTAAGGGTTTGATTCATTCCCCTTAATTCAACCGCTAAGTCCGGTTGAGCCTCTCTTATTGCGGGGTTCTCTTCTTCGCGCCTATCAGCTATCCTTTGGCTCCTTGGCCTTTGTCGAAGCGCTCCAAGCGACGGAGAAACTGCCCTATTGGACTCAGCAGTATCAGGAGCATTAACAGCTCCACCACGTCTTTTCTTAGGTGGCATCTTCCACCTATTGAGTAAATAAAGCGATTGGATCACCAACGACATATGTATATGGAGTTCAAAGACAATAGGACAGACAGAAAGAATTATAAGACCAAAAGATCGAGGACAACTTCCTATAGGCCTCTAGTAACATCACACTTTGTGAAAATGGGCCGGCTTCCATTTGCACAATTGTGATCTTACTAAAGAACACTTGCTCCATATTACACAGGGAAACCTAAAGCTCTGATACCATTTTGTCATGACCCGAACCAAGCCATGACTGGCGCTTAAGGGACAAGTCCCTCAGCAAGCCAAACGACCGAATTTTCAGAAAAACGGACAGAACCTCCTATGTTTCTAGGACCTTACCAATATAAATATTAACTCCCTGTATCGATAATAAACATCCATTTCCAAAGACAACAACAACAACATATTCCAACCATATCCACAACCAAATATATCCAGAATACGCATCATATATATCAAGTTGATAACTAAAGTATATAATCAAATCCATAAGTCTTACATAACCAACTTATAATTACTATCTAAACAGTTCAAGATTCAAAATAACATAACCCACACGAGGATCCTGCCTGTGACATATGGAGCATTGACATAATCTAAATTTTGAGCAAGGTTCCATTACATAATTACTTAGCCCTTGGAAAGAAGAAGGGCTCACCAAAATGACTAAGATCTACTGAGAGGCAGGTGGAATGGAACCTGGAATGACTCCTGTATCTGAAAAATATGGGAATATAATAGGGTGAGTTTTGCAACTCAGTGAGCAAATATTACATCTATAACCCACACGAGACAATACAAATTTTACCATGAAAATTATATTTCTTTCCAAAGATGAGGAATTCATATAAATTAAGTATGCAAATAAATAGATAAATAATTAAGCAGAATGAACTGAAATGGGAGTTCTCATTCCAGAAGTCAAATCAAATCGAATATTACACACTTAGGGCGGCTCCACCTCTAAAGGTAGCCCTTTTCTCTAGTGTGCCCGTACGGTATAACAGATCCAACGTGTGGCCTACACGTTAGGCTAACAACGCCCCTGCTAGCTGAGGTCTGAGCCAGATGCATCTAGGTTAACGTCATAACCGCCGTTAACTACGGTTTTCTAGTCAGAGTCTCCCAAACCAATCCAAACCAACTCGCTTATAAAAATCTCTAATGCTTTAACATATTACTAAATTTCATAGTAAATCAAATATATATATATAAAAATGCATACTAAAATTTAATTAAAATTCAATAAAGTCAAATAAGAAAACATGTATGCTTTACAAAATATATAAATATCGTCTCGTGTGTATTTTTATAAAATTGTAAGTTTCACAATCAATATTTATTTCAAAAATTCAAAAACCACAATAATAAAGTAATTTCAAACTCCAAAATTAATGATTCAACAAAAATATTGATAATAATATATTTAAAAACAATTATAGATATAATATCCACTCACAACTTGATTTCAAAGAACCGGAAGCAACTCTGAGCGCGCCGACAAGCTACCAAATGATGTCCAATAACTCTACAACTCTAAAAATATGACAATAATGATGTTTGTGAGCTACTAACATTGTCAATTAACATAATTTAACTCATCTTGACCAAAAGCCCCAAATTTTCTAATCCTAATAACCCTAAATTCGGATTTATATATACCCATAAATATAGAGATAACAAAAATTGGGGATATGACTAATTATTGAGTCAAAGAGTTACCTTGAAGCCTCAATAATAATTGGAACTCAAAGTTAAATGCTTCTTTCACTCATTAAGTTGACATTCCATGATTTGGGATTTTGAGAAAATGAGATTTTGATTAATAGAGGTAGAGTAGAGAAGAAAAGAAAGCAAGATGATAAAGGTGAGTTTGATGATATTGGGTGGTTGGTTACAAGGAGAAGAGATGAAGAAATCTAGTTGGTAAGAGAAGAGAAACGAGGGTTTTACATTTTGATTTTTGAGAGGAAATGAAAGAGAAAGAAGAACTGAAGGGGAGGGGGGAGTGTCGAAGAAGAGGAGAAGAGAGAAATAAAATTTTAAGTGGGGGCATGTGCCCCCACGTGTTCTCCCCTCTCTTCTTTTCTTTTTTTTCTCACACTCTCTCGGTTATTACAGTTTGATCATTAAGATGGAAATGATGATCATTAAGTCGCTAATAAAAGTGTCAATTATAAACAAAAAATGAATAATAATTAATGTCGAGTTATAACTCATAATGCACCATAAGTACCGAGTTACAAGGTGACGGATTATATTCAAAGCTCAAGTGGTGACTTTTTGTGTTGGATTAGGACCAAATGGCAAGCGTATGAGGTCTGTTTTGGTTATCAAATAGCATATGGGCTTCGGCATCTCCCTGTTTTTTTGTGCCCCCAAATTATGAAAAATAAAAGTCTGTGGGGATCTTTGTGGAGTATGAAGGTACCTTCAAAAGTCCTCTTTATTTGGCGAGCCATTCACAAAAGGTTACCAGTTGTGGAACTAATTCACTGAAGATTCCAATCACCCTCACCAATTTGTTCAAGATGCCAAGTTACTGAGGAAACCATCTTGCACTGCCTCCTGTCCTGTCCCGAATCGGCACCAGCGTGGTACTACCCCCTATGAAGTTAGATGTTCGTGAGCTGGTTCAACCGAATTTTGCTGAGTGGTGGAGTAGAAGACTTGAAGCTGCTAGAACAAGGAGTGACGGAAGAGGGAAGATGGAGTATATTGCTCTTTTATGCTGGGGAATATGGAAAGGGAGGAATGAATTTGTATTTGTTCAGAGAGAGAAGCCGGTCTTTGATATTGTGGAGGCCACCAAGAAGATGCATCAAGAAATTTTGAGAGCTCGAGTTTTCTGACTATAACCTAACGTTGCTGTTTCACCTTTATCTTTATATCAAGTGTTTTATTTTATCACTGAAATGTGAAATATGAGAGAACCCCTTTTTGCTTTATTTAATTCTTTAATAGACATTTGTATTTCTTACATTATTAAGAAATGCAAATCTACCTTTTGGGAAAAAAAATATGTTGAAATTAAAACTGAAAACAAAAAAATTAACTACTAAATCAATTATCACGTATTTTATATATTTATACATGTTATTTTATATTATTTTTTGAACCAAATAATCTACTCTCAAAATAATTAAACATTTTACAATAAAATACTTCAACTTATTATGACAGAATACTGGGTTTTCTTTATGACTTTATGACAGTATATCAAATTTTTTCATGAATACTAATTAAGTATATATTTTTATATGGTGCCATATTTTTGGTGTACATACAACATAGTTCCTTAAAAGTATCCCCAAAATGTTAGGGATAGAAAGTTGAAAAACATAATTTAGCCTGAATACAACAATCAAAGAATTCAGGACGCTTTATCAACAAATTGCTGGCAAACAGACGATGCATATAATTTTGCGATTTCAATATTGCAAGCCATAGCCTATCAAAACCTCAATCTCTTCATCAGATTACAGTACAACCTTGATTATAAATATCCGTCACGCCATTGCCAATATTGCATGATATTGAATTTGTGACAATCAAAATTTGAACTTTTCTACCTTGTACCCCAGAATATCCCCTCTTGCGGACTAGCCTTTTGCTGATACTTTGTCAAAGCCAAAAGTGCAACATTGCCTGTGCATATATGCATAATATTTTGTCATCACTTTATTTATATTTCAGACGTCAGAAAGAGCACAAATAATCAAAGTTCTCATAAAATATGATAGATGTAGTTGTAAACTAAAGAGTACTGTATGAGCACTGATTTGAAGCTTCAATAAGAGGCAGCCATGGAAAAGATACTATAATGAGAATTGCTCAATTGAATAAAAAATGTTTGGGTTTAACATGGACGGTATAGTTCTAGTATAAGGATTCGATGTTAAAATTGTGCTTTCTGTACGTTGAACCAAGAATTTCGGGTTTAAATTAACATGGAGGAAAATTATATTTACCTCTTGGAGAGGAGCTAAAGACACATCTTCATTTGGGGTGGCTTTCTTAGTTTTCCAACTTTTCATCTCTAGATGCATCAATTTAAGTTGACTTTCTATGTGCTTCAACAGCCTCAACTGCTCTTCACCATCCACTTCTTTGGTAATCTCTTCTCTAGTACTGAATTTCTCCCTCTCAAGCCTCTCAACTCTCTGATGCACCTTTTGCAGCTCCTCTTGCAAGTTGCAATCCACACCCATGCCTTCTTTCCTTTGGCCAACAACAGTCGTCATGCGCCTAATGCTTCGGGTAGTGATTTCGCGGTGCACATTAAGCTTCCCCTCAGACTCAGACACAGAGTCTGGTTTCCTTAATCTATTCTCTGCCTCTGACTTCCATTTCTCAAACCATTTTTTCCCAATTTCATTCACTTTATTTTTTTCACTTGTTTGTGGGACTTCAAATACGTCGTGCACATTAGGCGTGGAAGGAGGATTATCTGAATCAATAAAAGAGGGCATTATCTCTCTTTGCTCACTTATAGTACTCAAGTTTGCACACTTTTCTTCTTCATTCGAATCTGAAACCACTTTCACTCTTTCATTCAACATTTTTATCTGGTTCCAGTAGGAGTCAAGTGTTCCACTTACCAATTCTGTTGACTTTCTTGCCAGATCCAAGCTCGGAGGAATAGCTTCCAAGGCCAGAACTGGACTAGTTGATCTTTCACTCTTCCTAAACGACTTCTTGAACTGTGAAGCAGGCATAGATTGAAACCTTCTGATAGAGTTATTTTGGCAGAATTCTTCATCTTGTTGATCGGTTGCGTTGTTCAAAATCTGATCCTTTGGGACTTCAATTCCAAACTCGCTGGCATTGAAATCGCACCTGAAGCTCAGAAGCTTTTGCTTGTAAGCCTTTACTTGGAACTCAAGCGACGCAATTTCCATTTCCTTTTGGTATATAACTTCTTCAAGTTCTTCAAGGGTCGCTTCGGCATGGCCTATCTTCTCCTCTGCCATTCTTTTGTAGTGATTGGCCTCCATCTTCACTGCCGCCATTTCGCCTTGCAAACGCAGAATCATTTCTAACGCTTCGCTGGCTGCGGTGGCAGAGGCTTCTCTTTCTTGATCCAACTCCACGTAGAGCTTCTGTAGAAGTTGCTGTTGGGCATGAAGAGTCTCCTTCAACGCCGTTGCATCACTTTGCGTTCGAGCTAACACATGACACGTGCCTGTTTCAGCCATGGTAACCCGATCGATATATGTTGAATTGAAGTAATCACGATCACGAATTTCTGAACACGGAATGTATAGCAGTTTGATTTTAGCCAAGGTAGTGATGGGAAAATATAATTTATTTTTATTTTCAATAAAAAAGCGAATGATTTCACGATTTTGATATAAAATATTTTAAGAACAGGTGTCGCTATGCCACTAAATGCGCAAAACCATGTGCTCAGTACCACAAATAGATCATAGATATTACCTTGACGAAATTTCTGAATTTTAAAAAAAAAATTAGAACAAAGCATTACATAGGTGATCGTAAAGAGAAACAATAAAGGGTGAGAGAAACGAAGCACATACCGGTTACCACCATAAGATTATCAAAATCAGAACCCGACCCGAGTCAAAATCAACTTGCAAGAACAGAGAGGGTTATGGCTTCACAAGAAACAACTGTGAGGAATAAAAATAAAATTAAAAAGGGTAGGTAAAAGAATGATGAAAATGAGTTAAGACCAAAACTTGAACACGCTTCTCTTACTAGGAAAAATTGTTAAGACCGAATCTAACTGTTTATATACTTTCCCAAATAATGAGCATGGATAGGTGCAACGAAACACACACGGGAAAGTAAATGTATGTCTGTGTAGAGTGAACTCTGCGATTAACAAAATTCAGAAGCCGAGTCTTAATTACGAGGAATGAAAAGAGAAAATGAAAAGGAAAAAGCTTTTACGGAAAGGAACGAGTAACATCCTACCTAGAAATATTGAAGGACACGCACATGAGGAAAAGAAACAGATACTATCTTTCGGTTTCCAGTTGCAGACAAAACCATGGTTCGTTTTTAACGTCTTTGGCTTGCTGTGTATCTAGAAAGCGTGGTATACTCCAGATTTCTAGACTGTCTTTATTATTTAATTATTTGTTATTATCATAATTAAATGTGCCTGTTATTTTATATTTTTATAAATTAATTAAATTTGAAATTAGGAAGATAGTATGTTAGATTAAAATTAAAATATCAAAATTGGTGAAAACTCAGGTGAAGTTGACTTTTACATGAAGTTGATATCTGAAAGTCGTTAGATGAAAATTTAGTCAAATAATTTAACGGTTCTCAGATATTAACTTCACGTGAAATCAACTGCACCTAAATTTCTACCAACAAAATTTTAACTCGTGAAGTTACGGTTAGAAGTAACTCAAATTGAGTCAAATTAGAACAAATTTAAATTTATCTCACTTAAAGTTCATGGATTAAATTAAATAATATAAACATAATTTATAATTTTATATAAATAAAAATTTATATCTCTACCAATTATAATTAATATCATCTGTGATATATAATTATATAAAAATTATATATGTACATACGTGTGTATAAAATAATATATATATATATATATATATATATATATATATATATATATATATATATATGTGTGTGTTAATAGTCAAATTCGTTTCTGAAAAATCACTCATTCTTCAAATTAGTTCTCAAATGATTTTTGTAGTCATATTAGTCCTTGAAAGATAAAACATAAGTCAAATTGGTCCTTCCATCAATTAGATGATGACGTGTCATGGTAAGTGTCACGTGTCACCAGATGATTGATTGACGTGCCAAGTTAGTGACACCTAGCATATCACGTGTCACTTGACATGTAAAAAAATATTTATAGTCAAAATAGTCTCTGAAAGTCCAAACGTAAGTCATTTTCATCCCTAAAATTTTAAAAATTAATCAAATTAGTACAGAGTCGGAAATCAAGACTTAGAAATTTGAAAATTTAACGATGATAATTGGATACAGTGAATTCTTTCGAGTGGAAAAATATAATTTTCTGCGAAAAAATACCTAAGGAGACGTAGTGGGGATTTAACTAGCAATACCAGCTTAGACTGTCTGGTACTTTGAGTGAAAAAATTTAATTAATAAATAAATAAATTTAAGAAGTTAAATTTTATAAATTAGAGAAGATATAAATATTTGGGATAGAAAATCGAACGCTTATTGTAAAGGTTTTATTCAGAGATTGGGCTAAACGAACCATAAACTGGTCCGGACCCAAGTTGGGCACAAGCCCACTATATAAATACTCAATATTGAAGCATTTCAGCTCATTTCAATCAGAAAAGAGAGAGAAAGAGTATGGTTTATAGCCACGCATAGCTCTCCTCATCCTCTTCAATTCTATCTAAGTTTTGTGATAAGAAACTTTAAGATTTTCGTCCAGATTCATTTTCCACAGTAAGTCGCTTTTTTTGGTTCATGGGATGTTGAATTATTATGATTTTGGTTGTTTAGGGGATGCTCTAGTATAGATTCCAAATGGGTTCTATCTAAATTTCTTGTAGGTCAAGGTAAGAAAATCTTATCCCCTTTTGAGTTGCCAATTCTATAAACCCTAGGTTGAAATTTGTTGAAATTGTGAAATTAGATGAACTAGAGCTTGTTGGAATTGATTGTCGGCGTGAGGTGGAGTTTGCTCGGCGTGTTATTGGTACGAAGCTCTTGGATTGGTGTACAAAGTTTTAAGGGTTTAGAACCGCCGACATTCAGGTACGGGTTTGAATTTCAAGTAGGCATTATGTAAAGTTATGTGAATCCCTAAGTTAGTTGTCCATAGGATAAGATTGAATGTGTAACACCCTAATATACAAATCCTTAAACTCGAGTTATAAGTCAGTGTTAATAAGGTTGTACGACTCTCAAGGTAGATTATAATACATACATATATATAATTGAAGGGAGTTATTAAACAAGAAGCATGAAAAGGAGTAAAATAAAATCGACATCGGAGAACACTCACATATCGAAAAACAGAAGATAAAGGCGCGTTCGAAAAGCAAAGGTAAAGACAAAACGTACAGAAGAATAAGATAAAGACAGGATATAAATATATCATAAGTAAATAGCCACTAGTCACGGCCTGCGAAGTTTAGGCCGACTGAGGTTACAGAATTAAAATCAATTTGACAACAGTATTTTATTATCTCTCCTAAAACATACATCAAAGCCTCTATAGGCAAGTTCCAAAATAGATAATTACATACATATAAGTTTTTCAAAATAAATAAGGAGAGATTCTAAACAAAATATAAATAGAGGACAAATTTCTTCGCCATCACTCAGATGAACCACTGCTCACTGCTGAGCACCTGGACCTGCATTTGAAAAATAAGAGATATATTCGGAATGAGAACCCCTGATCCATGAGTTTCTAGTATGGTAAAAGTGCCAAATAAATACAATGCACTATAATAGGACCTCACTAAGCATCCTAAGCTTCCTTTTATCAATTGTTCATCTTAGATTTTCACTAATCCGTGAATTAGACAACTGTTCTAGGGGATACTAAGTCTAATTCAATTTCTCATCTTTCCGAACTTTTCAAAAATTTCAACTTCCAATTTATTATAGAACCATAACCAGAACCAGCACTAGCCGTCAGCATCAACTAACACAAGTATGAGGGACCTCTCAGTTGAGCAAACACAAGCAATACAGACAAGTAATACACAAGTGAGGCAAGTAGCATTTAACCATATAACATATTCAACTAGGCAAAGTAATACAATTAGACAAACCCACATAAATCAAACATATGCAAATGATGTATGCCTGCCCTATGCCCAATGAGCTCATTTGTCGGTTATACAGCCAACCCGACATGTCCGGTAGCAAACTTTGGACACTCTCGACGTGCACGCATCTACCAAAAGAAATTCACATCTCTTAGAGGAATAATATCCGGAAAGATCTAAGTGTCCGGCCACATCTTGCGATGGAGGGTGAACATTTGCGAGCAAGCGGGATAAAATCACCATCTTTGCATCTACCCCAGAAGATCAAATACAAACTAGGAGCAAGCAAGACAAAGCCACCATCCATGCATCTACCCAGAATCTCAAACCATAACCCAAAACAAGTGAAACAATACCGCTGTATCTACCCAAACAGGTATATCTCACCACATTTCGGAACAAGCAGAATCACTCCACTGCATCTACTCGGGTAGATACATTTCAATCTCAATCATTTATTGTAAATCCTGCGTAATTAGTAATTAATAAATAATTAGTCAATAAATTTTTTATTAATCAAAGAAATTAGGAAGCTAATTTTTACTAATCTAAAGAGATAAAAATATTAAAAATACAAATTTTGATACTAATTTTAAAGGTTTTGGTCCAAAATCGGGCCAACAGGACAAACCGATTGGACCAGATCCAAACCGAGTCCAAGGCCCAACATATAGAACACCAAACTTAGTCATCTTCCTTCCTCATTTCCATGGAAGCACGCTGAAAGGGAAGAGAAGAAACCTCAAACCTTAGCTCCAAATTCAAATCCACTTATCTTTCAATTTCGAGCTTCAATCGCCGCACCGTTTACGGCCATGCGACCACCGTGTCGAGCTCTACAAAACCCACCAAAAAAAGTGGTAAGTACCTTGCTATTTTTTCTCATCCTTCTTCCTTGTAATTTCGAAAATTTAGATTTTAATTTTGGTGTTATAGGATTGAATTAGTTTTGGGAACTTGTTGGGACTTATCCCAAACGAATGTGGGTAAGGTAAGAAACCACTAACTCTTGTGAATCATTCATAATTATGAATCCTATATTGTTTTTTAGTGATATTGTTTGGTATTAGACTAAATTGTATGTGTTAGGATCAAATTGGTGGCATTGGAAGCTTGAATTTGAATCTTGGTGGCTGGGAGTTCGCGTTTGGTGAGGAGTTGGAGCTTTGGAGCTTAAGAAACGGTTAAATTTGAGGTGTCTTTAGATTAGGGAGGAATAGACCAAAGTATGGTTTTGGTTTCTCATAGATAATATATAATGTCATGTGAAAACACAGGATAGATGATGATACGATAGGTTGAATTATGTGAGTATGTAGGGTTAGTAACCTAAATCATAATCATATTCAACATTAATTCCATCATCAATCTCATCTCAATTCATATTCAATCTTAATTAAACTCATTCATCATCATAACCAATCATTATTAATCATCACATTCATCCTTATCTTGCATCACTCCACGTCTTATTCAATTTTCTCAATTTCACTAACTCAACTCTTTAGATTTGGTCTTTAACTCTTCCATCCTTAATTACACCGGCTCTATACTCTTATCGGGATTTATAAAGGTTTAAAAAGCTAAAAGAATGGTTGAGAACATTAAAATTCAAGTTTTGAAAATCTGGTTGGCCATGTGTATGCATGCCTCATGCATGCCTCATGCATACGCATGAGTGCAAAATTAGGCAAACTCGCGTACACAGACCACCCTCGCGTACACAAAAAAATTGGAGAGTAGAGGACGCTCACATCACCATGTCTGCGTACGCATGAGCATTTTTATACCAAAGTCACGTACGCAGATGCATGGGTATTGGACAAAGGCCAACTCCCGCATACTCACGACAATGCTCGCGTACGCATGCATATCAGAATGGCAAAAAGCTAATATGTTGTAAAAACTAAATTTTCAGCCCAAATTTCAAACCTTCATGTCTTTTTTCACAAAATTTCTTTTTCAGCCATTATTGAACCGTTGGAAAGATCAATAAATGAGTTTTAATAAAAATCTAGTTTTGTAAAATTTTCAACTCCGAGGACCGAGATACAGCCCGCCAAAGTTGGCCGAAAATCAATTTTTACCAAAAGCAGAATCTACCAATTTTTTCAATGTTCACAAGGCAAAACAATTTTTCACTCAACAAATTGATCTCGAACTAACTCAATCCACATATCCACATTCAACCAAAATTTAAACCTACTTCATTTATACATTCCAAATTAAATTCATCAATCCAATACCTCAAAATCTCATTTTCCACTATTTCATCAATCATTCCAATTTCCACACATTCTATACCAATTCTCATTCAAACTCATATATCATCACAAAATTCAATCATTACTTACCGTTCATACTTTTTTCTGGCCACTGGACCAATTCTACGGTCTTCGACTCAATATTTATCAATTCAATACAAATTCATATATGCATAATCATTAACCAATATCAATTCCATTTATACATTCACTATACATACTAATACATTCAATCAAACCATTCAAGCTTAATCCTAGGGACGTCTAACATAGGAATTCTCATCACACCATACGGACATACGGTACTTAAATGAAATGACGACGGTTCACATCCAAAACTTGAATTCTCCACTCCAAGGCTCACCCCAAAAGTTTCACAAGCAAATTTGAGTCCTCAAAGTGTGCCAAATTCACCTAACAATACTAACATAACCAATTTTACATATAAATTAATCTAGGGTTCATGAGATTTGATAAATCACAAGAGTTTGGAGATTTCTTACCTTAATCCATGGAAATGGTTGATGAAACTCACCAATAGCTCATACTAGAGCACCCTAAACAACCAAAATCATAAGATTTCTTCAAAATTCAAACCAAAAAATAAATTCAGAGAGAAACCATACTGAACAGAGGACAACGAGATACTCGCTATAATATCTAAATAGAATCGAAGACGATGAGAGCGACGCGTGACAGCAAACGACTCATCAATCGGAGCACCAAAGAGGAAGTTATAGTGGAAGGAAGAAGAAGGTGAATAATGCTCCTTCTCCTTTTCTCTCCAAGGGGACAAAGTTTGTTTTTGATGATAATGAGGAGGTGTCTGTTGAATGGGGTGGAGTATGGGTATAAGCTAATGGGCCTTGGGCATAATTGCAGCCCAAGTTCGTTTGCTTAGTCCGTTGGTCCAATTTTTGACCAAAACCTTTAAAATTATCATTTTAATGTGCGTTTTAATTATTTTTACCATCTCAATTACAAATTTTAACTTTTTTAATATTTCTCACTCATAGTTAATTTTCTCAACTACAGTATCAGACAAGTCTCAGCCGGTATTATCGGTCAAATTTTTAATGCGCGATTTTATGTAGAACACTATATTTTTCGACTCAGAAAAATTCACTGAGTCTAAATATCATATTTAAATTGTCAAATTTTGACTGCTAAATTTTCTAACCATTTTTGCCCATATTTAATTAATTACTTATTTAATACAGTTTGACTGGGTTTTACATCCTACCCACCTTATTTAAAATTTTGTCCTCAAAATTTGGTCCACAAAAAGAAAACTAAACTTAGGCTAAATCACCATTGAAAGTTTCCTCAAATTCAAACAAACTCACACTATTCATCCTACCATTTAACGTCAATTTAAATGCTTAATCACCTCTGTCATTGTCTTGCATAACTCATAAACTCAACCGACTTTCAAGTCTACGCTGTTCTCCCTTGTGTTACTCTTAACTTCCTCTAGATATTTCTTAATAGCTATTCAAACATCACATTCATCTTTCTATTTATAAAACCTTTCACAACTCTCAATTAAAATTATAACTCAAAATCTCCAAAACTCTTCAAATCCTTACCAAAGTTGGCAGAACCTCTCCTAAGTTGAAATTCACCACCCTTCGTGGGTTCCCTCAATGTAATCGCAACACAAACCTAGCATTCCAACTTCAACACAACTCAGCATTTCAATTCAACATCTTAGATTCATCATTTAAAACTAAGTATTTTTAATCTTCACTCTAAAACCAAAATCAACATGATCTAATATCGAAATAATTGTCTTTCAAACACAACATCTTGCACTCACTTATCACCCAAAACCAATTACACACTGACACTCATTTCGATAACCATTTCGAAATTAATCTAATCTCGCAGCCACAATCGAATTTAATTTCCTGGAAATCGTTATTTACGTTAACCCACTAAACTCTTTGAGTATTCAAGACTAAGATATTTCTAGTCACTTTCTACAGCTCCTATTCACAACTATCCTGTGTTAATGCTTTCGCTGCGTCACTCTGATCGTTAGCCACGAAGAATCCAATCATGTATTCACATCATATTCCCTTATCGGATCACAAAACCTAGGCTCACTTCTAAACTTTCTCAACCTAACCTAAATAATGCTTACGCTCATCCTAAGACTCAACTGCGATCTCTTAAAAATTCTTGATCTCCATACTCACATTAACTAATCATTCAAAGCTTATAACATCCGTTTTCTAATAACAGTCGTTATCCCATTTCTACACAATTATACAAATTCACAAACTTTCCTTTCAAGTTCAAATCCAAGGTATACCATTGCCATCTACAAGTCTTCTATCTTCTCAATCATTAATTTTCAATCAATTCAAACCTAAAAATCATACTTTCTACTTTTTTTCCATTTCTACCTGCCTCAGCACCTAACAATTTACCAAATACCCAATGTTATCCTAAGTCACCATATAATCTGCCACTAAATCTGAATTTAAATGCAAATTTTGACGTCTACAATTGTAAATTAGCAACTTATCAGTCGTACAATGCAGTTAACACATTATCCCCAATCTCTTATTTACCTTTAACCAAAGTGTCGGACTGAACGGCATCCTCCGCCATTATAGCGTACACACGTAAATTATGTATAGTTACTTTCTGAAATGAACCACCAATGATAAATATTAGTCTTGTATAAAATATTTATTTTTTTAAATCTAATTTTTTTATTCTAAAAATATTGGTCATTTTTAATTTAATTTATATTACAAATAATAATATTTTATTTTATTTTGTTTTATTTAATACCTAATAAATTTAGATTCGAATTTTATTTTATTCTTTTCAACAACGTTAAATTGAAATAGTCCCATGTATAATTGACAACTTTAATTTCTATCATAATAACTATTTATTTCTACTATAATGCTAAAGGTTAAATATTTGTTATTTAATTTAGACTATAAATAATAATATTTTATTTCATTTAATATACCTATACCTAATAAATTAAAGAGACTATAGGAGTTTAGTATCCAATTCTTTCTTTTAATTTTATCCCTATCACTATAATTCAAAATTATGTATAGTTACTCCTTAAAGAGAGTAAAAATATATAAACTATATGTAGTTATTCTCTGAAATGAGTCTACGGATATCAGTTATTGTATAAAATATTTATTTTATTTATTTTTAAGAATCTGTTTTCTTTTATTCTAAAAGTATTAGCCATTTTTTATTTAATTTATATTGCAATAATAACGTTTTATTTTATTTTGTTTATTTAATACCTAATAAATTTATATTTGGATTTTTTTTATTCTTTTCGATAAGGTTGAACTGAAATAGTTCAATTGTATAATTGATAATATTAATTTCTGTCAAATTATTTTCTTCTACTATAATGCTAAGTTTTAAATATTTTTTTATTTAATTTATACTACAAAAGTAATATTTTATTTCACTTAACATACCAGATTAATAATTATGGAAATAGAAATTTGGTGTCCAATTTTTTTTTCATTTTATCCCATCACTATAATCTAAAACAATCTGTACCATTATCATTATTTTTACTATCAAAATACAGCTTTTATGTGGAGTTATTGTTATTTTTAGGGTTAAGTACGATTTTGGTCCCTAAGGTAGAAGCTGAAAATTTTTTTGTCCTCAACCTTTTTTTGCTTACAAAATCGTCCCTAAAATTTAACTTAGTTTTAAAATCGTCCTTCGGACCAAACTACCCTTCCCCTTCTTTCCCAAAATCCTCATTTTTTATTCTTCTTTTTCTTCTTTTCCGTCCCAACATCATTTCTTCTTCTTCGTCGAAGCATCAGCAACAACAACAATGAAACAATGCAATAAACATTAAAAAAAAAAGCAATCAGAAGCAAAAGCAAAAACAACAGAATTAGAAATAAAACCAGAACTAGAAGCACAAACAACCCGAAGCAGAAGCAGAAATAATGGAATTAGAAGTAAAATCAGAATCAGAAGTACAAGTAACCAGAAGCAGAAGCAGAGTAAAATTGAATTAGAAGCAAAATCAGAACCAAAAGTACAAGCAACCAAAAATAGAAGCAGAAACAATGGAATTAGAAGCAAAACCAGAAGCAGAAGCACAAAAAACCAGAAGCAGAAGCAAAGCAACCAGAAGCAGAATGAAATTAGAATAAAAAATAATAATAGACTCATAATCAGAAACAATGAAATTAACAAAATCAATAAATCCACAAATCAAACAAATTCAATAATATAATTAACAGAAACGGAGAGGAGCAGAAACGGCCGAGGAGAAGAAATGGCCGACGAGGAGCAGCGACGACCGGCGACTGAGCGAGGAGGAGGAGTAGAAACGGCGAGCAACGTGCGATGTTCGCCCTCACGGATCTGCTAGCGTCAACGTCAAGCGAGGAAAAGGAGCAGCGGCAAGATCTGGCGACGAGATCCAGCGGCAAAGACCGAACGACAAGGAGCAGCGGCAGCAGCGAAGAGCAACGACAGCGAATTCTCTTCCCCTTTCCTTCCCCATCTTTCCTTCTCCTTCTTCTTCCTTGAACCCCAGCGTGATTCCCTTCAATTTTTTTTTGTTTTATTTATTTTATATATTTTTTAATTAGGGGTAGTTTGGTAATAAAAATTAAATTTTGAGAAAAAAAACTATTTTAAAACTAAGTTAAATCTTAGGGATGATTTTATAAAGAAAAAAAAATTAGAAACCAAAAGAATTTTCAACCCCTACCTTAAGGATCAAAATCGTACTTAACCCTTATTTTTACTATCTCATATATCATATTAGTACTCTCTTATCATATTATTATCATTATTTTTCTTTGTATTTTTGTTCTCACTCTTTTTTTATTATATTGACAGGATGTTTGCTACAAAATTCTATACGTGCTACAACAAACAAAAAACATGCCTACAAATTTTCTTCTTTCAATTATTTACCATTATTTTACTATTATATATTGCATTCTCTTTTCTAGGATTAAATATTTTTTTTTATATAATTTATACCGTAAAAGTAATATTTTATTTTATTTAATATACTTGATAAATTAAGAGAGATATAGAAATTTGGTGTCCAATTTTTTTTTTTATTTATCCCATCACTATAATCTAGAATAATTTGTCCAGTTGTAATTATTTTTACTATCATAAAACAATCTGTATGTAAAATTATTGTTATTTTTACTATCTCATATATTATGTTCGTACTCTTTTATTATATTATTATTATTATTATCTTTTATTTTATTCTCACTCTTTTCTTATTTTTTTTATTTATATTGACATAGATGTTTACTACAAAATTCTATACATACTACAACAAACAAAAAAATGCTTACCGAACTTTCTTCTTTTTATTATTTACCTTTATTTCACTATTATGTGTTGCGTTCTCCTTTTCATTTCGAAATTTCATCTACAAAGTATTGTCGGTTATTTTTTGTTTCTTCTTTTTCAATCTTAACGCACAATGTTACACAATATAAAAGTAAGCAAAATATGATAAATACATTGTCTTCTAATTTTATGTTAATTTTATCTTGTATAATTTTATTTTGAGTACGTATCATCTACTAATATTATTTACAATTACACTTATTCTAATTATTCTATTAGAATTTTTGTGTAACAGTAAAAATAAATACTATATATAAAGATAGTATTTTTTCTCCTCCTCTCTTCCACTCTCTTATATGGTTTAATTTTATATTAATGTTGGTTTGTACTATATAAAATTTGTTCTCACTCTAATTAATTTATTAAAAAAATTTCATAATGATAAAAAAAACAAAATGTATGAAAATAATATTTTTTCTATTCTTCTTTTTCTCTCTTTTATTAATTTAATTATTATTTTTTAGTTGAATATTAATTTTATAATTTTATTATGAAAAGTTTTTAATTTATTTTGTTTAAATGTATTTTTATTTGTTTATTCTTTAATTAAATTTGTATTTTGTAATATTATTTTTTTTCTTGCACTTAAGATTGATGAAGATATAGGCAACATAAGAGGATTTAATAATTTTATTTTTAAATATTCTCACATGATGGTTTTTCAGTGGCTAAGAGAAGGGGTTGAATCTTAACCCCTTTTTTTGCTTATTAAAACTTGCTGGTCTTTGAAACAACTTTTGGAGACTTTTTTATTTTTGTCTCGTACCCAGTCACGAGACTTTTTCTTTTTATCTTGTAACCCGGCACGAGATATTTTTCATTTTTATCTCCTGTGCAACAGAAACAGAAATGGAGTAGAAGGAAGAGAGAGAATCACACCACGAAATATCCTGGTTCAGCTGCCAAGTGCAATGCAACCTACATCCAGTCTTCATCACAATAATGATGGAATTTCACTATAATCTTCATGATTACATACACCAATTCTCCCTAGGAACTACCCTTCCTATCCGGGACAAGTCCAGAATCTAATCCCCAATCCTGAACTTGACTTGGTCACTGCCGAGCTTTCAACCGCTAAGTGCTAACTCAACTTGCAAGGGGATTTCCACAGAATCATGATACACAACACAGATGTACAAAGGACCTCTAAGGACATCTATGGCTTTTTCTTTTAATTTTTTGCACTTTGCCTTTTCCGCTCTATGACTTTTTCTTACAAATCTCACTGTTTGCCTTTTTCTATGAGACTTAAGACAGACAAAATTAAACAGAAAAATACAAAATAAAGAACATTAAAGGAGAAGAACTTCTGTTAGCTTAGGTAGCTATGAGAACTCTGTGCTCACTCTTTTTCCTTGCTTCAAACCCTGGCTGTTCTCCGTTATTTATAGAAGGAGAAGCCTACGGTTGAAACTG